>NC_138544.1:24811777-24824277 GCF_964234715.1 Podarcis melisellensis
AATATTTGGACTGTAACCAGAAATATTTAGAGGGTGCTTAAAGGTATTACTTGAAGCAGCATGCAGACTCTAAAAGTGATGAGAACATGTAGCGACAAATAATTGAGATGTCTTGAACTTTCACAAAAAGAGTTAGATATATAAATCCAATTGAAGCAACCACTCACCAATAATAAAAGCTATTTTTTTAAAAAACAAAACACTATTAAAAATACAGTGAACAGATGCATCTTGATTTGTTTTCTAAATGAAAACAAACAAACAAACAGGTGTCTTGCTTTACCTGTCAGGGAAGGGTATTCCACAGGTGAAGCAGCTCTTCTTAGAAGCCTCCCAGTTTTTGGTCCCCCCCCCGCAACCTCATCTTGTAGACTCACCTGGTGGAGGGTGTTTGGTCTTAAATTGATTGATCTTGCTTCAAAAGTTTGGTATATCAGTTACAGGTATTGAGCTTTATTGCTTTTCGAGTTATCGCTATGTCCTCAAAGAATTCTAGTAAAAAAACAAAACCCAAATTCTATCAGGAAACCCAGAAAAAGCTGCTCCCCTGCTTTCCTTCATATTTCATTTATCTAAAACCTCTACTGCATTATCACCCCGCCACTGCAGTAAGCCTATAACACAGAATCAGTAGTCTTACCCATCACAAAATCTGGTTATTCATTCATATGGAAGGGAGATGGGATTTATACTGAAACTGGAATAAATGTCTTAGTATGTAAGTGAATTCTTTGTGTTGCATTGGAAAGCCTGTATATATGGTATAACGGTTAGAGTGTCAGACTAGGACCTGGGAGACCAGGGTTCAAATCCCCACCCGGGTGTGAATCTCACTAGGACCAGCCATTGATTCTTAGCCTAACCTATCTCACAGGGTTGTTGTGAGAATAAAATGTGGATGGGGAGAACCATGTACTCCACCTTGAGGTTCTTGGAGAAAAAGGTCGGGTGTAAATGCAATAAATAAATAATAAAAAATTAGAAGTCATGTAGGAATTTGGGGGATGCATATCATTGACAGCAAATTGTAGTTGTCCTATAACTCTTATCTTTCTTACAGCTCAACTTTTTGTACCAAAGCTTGATTTAAAGTTTTTTTAAAATGTGATTAAAAAAATCATTTAGGATTATTTTAAATTGGGGGGTCTTCTGGTTTTCTAATATAGGCATTGCTTCCTTTTGGGTTTTACTACCATCATTTACTAGTTGGCTATTTTGGTGTTGCTTGCAGTTGTTCAAAAATATTAGGAGTGCTTACAGAAATATCAGTAAATTTCTTGCTTGTCACTTTCAAGCCGTGTAACTGACAGCAGTTGTGTGACATGCCTGTGTGTGTATTTAAAGTAAGAAAGCGAGCGGGAGAACAGTTGCAATGTGTTTGCCAGACACTTTCTCTCTATCAACACAGTTGGAGAACCTTCTGTTTTTTTGTGCTGAAGGATATTAGCATAATGTCAAGCTCTCACCTTTAGGCTATTGTATAAAATTAAGCACTCGGTTTAGTATCTTGTTGATAAATGGAGAGACTGAACGTACACAAACATTTATTACACTACAGGTAATTATTTCAAAGTTCTCTTAATGGCTCCAATGATGAGACTGGCTTGAAAACCCAAATAAAGAAGATTGATTTATCTGCCGTTCTGTTTGGTTGATGAGGCAAGGGTGCCTGCAGATGGCAGCCACTGGGGCAGCGACAGGAAGTGTAACAGGAAGTTCTTCAGAGCCAAGGTACCTCCTGGAAGGCTCACTGGAAGGACAGATCATGAAGCTGAGGCTCCAATACTTTGGCCACCTCATGAGAAGAGAAGACTCCCTGGAAAAGACCCTGATGCTGGGAAAGATGGAGGGCACAAGGAGAAGGGGGCGACAGAGGACGAGATGGTTGGATAGTGTTCTCGAAGCTACCAGCATGAGTTTGACCAAACTGCGGGAGGCAATGGAAGGCAGGAGTGCCTGGCGTGCTCTGGTCCATGGGGTCACGAAGAGTTGGACACGACTAAACGACTAAATAACAACAACCTCCTGGAACAAGCACATGAAGCAATTCTCACTGTGCTTCCTACACAAATCCTGCGCTATTCTATTTGGACTAGCATAGGGCAGGGATGAGGAACCTGCGGCCCTCCAGATATTGTCAGCCTCCAACTCCCATAAGCCCCGCCCACATAACCAGGGGTGGTGAAAGTTGCAATCAAGCAACAGCTGGAGGATCACAGCTTCCTCTTCCCTAACGTAAAGAAAAGCTAAGATGATTGGGTGCTGGCTTCACCCTGTGTCAAACTGCAACTCTGGAATCATAGGACATGCAGAACCCATGGGTTGCTGGGAGGAAGCCTTTCATGCAATTTCATTGCTGTAGGCACCTCACAAACTTATTTCCACATCCAAATCTCTTCCCCAGCATCAAGGGACATCTGCAAATGCAAAACTAATGCCAAAGTTTGCTGCCAGTGACCAACCACTGATATAACCACTTGAAAAGGAGCTCCTCCAGCTTACATTTGTATTTGTGACAATGTCCTGATTTCACTGGTGGCAGGAAAGAAATGGAAACAGAAGATCTATCAGGTTTTACCAGACAGGGTCTTTTCAGTGGTGGCCCACTGAAAGAAATGGGAGGAACAAAGGAGTTAAGTAACAAACTGCAGCACTATAAGGAACATTATAGTTGATATTGTTGTCTGCGCCCCCCGCCCCCGTGTGTGTGGTGTTGGCAAAAACTATGGGGTGTCTGGTGTTGCGGCTTGTGGGCTTCATTAAGTGATCTCCTATATTTTGCCCCTTAAATTCAAGGAACAAGGGGGAAGGAATTCCTCCTTCATTAAGCTGAGACCTCTAACTGCTTTCTCAGCAATTAGTAAGAGCCTGTTGGATCAGACCAATGACCCCTTTAGCTTTACATCCTGCATCTGACCAGATGCCTGTGGGAATCACACACGAAGGACCTGAGGGCAACAGCCCTCTGCTCATCTGTGATTCACAGCAGCTGGTATTCAAAGCCGACTGCCTCTCATAGGGGAGGTGGAACATGGCCACTGTGACTAGGAGCCATTGGTAGCCTGATCCTCCACAAATTTGTCTCATCTTCTTTCAAACCTCTCCAAGTAGGTGTGTCTTGTGGCAGTGAGTTCCATAGTTTAACTATGGACTGCATGAAGGAGTACTTTCTTTTACTTGTCCTGAATCTTCCATCAAATTTGGTTATCAAAGCAAGTCCCCTGAAAGACCACCAGCACTCTGAATAGACCTGTAAGAACACTTAGATCATCTGGGGAACCCATGGTATGACGATCTTGTTGGATAGCTGCAGATCTGTCTAATATCACAGGGTGGTAACCCAAAAAAATGGGCATTTCCCACTGTGGCCTCTGTACTACATACCCTTCCTTCTGACATCATTTGCTTCAGAAGTGTAGTAAAGGTATTGTTTTTTGCCCAGAGATCAGATCCTGTTTTTATTTGTTTGAATTTCATGAATCCCTATCTCCACATACTTTTATACTACTGTTTTAGTGGTGTTTTGGTTCGTATTTTTGTTTTAATTATATTGCTTATTGCTTTTTACATTGTGCGATGCTTAGAAATTTTTACTTGTGTGGAGGACAAAAATGTACTGTGCGAACCAGAAGCCATTTGTCCTGGCTAAACCATCAGTGACCTCTCCTTCCCTAATCCATCAAGCACAATGAATCTATGCAATTAATAAGGCAGTGTGCTGAAATATGATATTTTATTGTTTTGTTTCTCACTCTTTCTGGATTGTTGGATTTTTGTTTTTCTATAAAAAAGCAACAACCAAAGAAACAAACAAAAACTCCAAACCTGAACCATTTCCTATAGACCCTAGGGGAAGTGGCAGATTGGCTGATTGCTCTTATTATTTAATAATATACAGCACACGTCCAAGTAAGCATTTGGATGTGGGCTGTATGTCGACAATAAACCACGATTCTTGGCTGCAAGGTCTGTTGGAAGGTGGCAGGCTGCCAACCAGTCGTACATGATATTTCTGACACACCAGTGTTAGTTATTGGAAATGGGAGACAATCTCTATCATTCACCCTTAAATCATAGGTTATAGGGACCAGAAGATCTGTATGCAGAGCACATAAGGTGTATATGTGTTAGCTTCACACGCACATTCCCACTCCCTCTTTTTCTCTTTCTTTCTCTCTGTCACACAAATACAGTCATACTGCTCTGTGCTCATCGAGGCTACCTTGTGCGTGATTGACGATAATTAGGTTTCAACTGCCTTCTGATGCAGAAATACACACCATTACAGCTGGGCTGGTTTCTGCTCCTGCAATCTTGCCTCTGAAAGGGTATTGATTCACTCTTTCACATTTTTAAAAGGTCATAGCAATAATTCCATCTGAACTGTGCTAAGTGAAAATAGTTTGCAGAAATAATACGGTTACTGCTTAGCTCTGATACAGCTGAAAGCCATAACAGTCGCTTGCTGTTTTTCTTCTTCTTTCATGTATTTTAATCATATCAGACTCTTTCTCCCCTCCCCTGTTTGATTGCATAATTTTAAAATGCCTCCAAATTTTGTAAAGGAATGAAAGACCTTGATTGCTGTTGTGACTCCTGGATTTTTGCTTTTTCCTCCCATATGCCATGTTGCACAAAGGCTTAATCTAATACAGAATTGCCTTTAAATAAGTCAAGTGGAGCTTAAAAATGGTTCCTCCTTTTCATAAAGCTGTCCCTTTTCTGAGGATTGACTAAAAAAAACAAATCAGGAGGGAAATTGTGCAACAAGGTGCCCAGAATTAGTCAAATCATGAATCGTGATTGGTACTGCATCCTTTTGAGTCCATAAAGCATGAACAGGGAATCTGTGGTCCTCCAGACTACTACAGCTCCCATCAGCCACAGCCAGCTGTGTCAGTGGTTTAGGGTGATGGTGGGAATTGTAGTCCTGGAACATCTGGAAAGGCTAAGGGTTGCCCAGCTCTGATCTGGTTTTTCAGTATCTTGATTACTCAACACCTAATGGCTCGCAATTGAATGTATTAGCAGACTCTGACAAACAACAACAACTGTGCTTGAGTCCATGTGAGAGGAAATTGTTACAAAAGTTGAGTGCCTCCCCCACTCTCTGCCTGTTGGGATACTGCCAGGGAGACAGAGGCCATCATAGTTCCACGCCGTCTCTGGACGATCCATCGATCTCACGTAGAAACGCAGTATCAGTCAATTAGCGACACGAAGCCTCAGAAATAGCTTGCCACATTCCAGAGCTCGTGCACGCTCTATCAGCAGAGTTCGCACAGCGAAAGATGCACTCAGGAGAGCATTATTTACAACTTTATTCAGCGTTGGTCAGAACAAAGAAAAAACATGACTGCCTGCTTCGATGTCTCAGGCACAGAGAGAAAACGAAAGCATATACAAAAGCATAAACTTCCTGTGAACAGGAAATACGCAGACTCTGTGACTCACAAAGCCTGCTCCCTTTTAAGGTGGAATGGAAATATCCTAACACTGCCAAGCTGTAGCAAGATTCCAGTGGGTTTGAAGACACTAATCCGGGGTCGATGTTCCTTTGGAGAATTGAGATACAGTAGATACTGTCGTAGCTTTAAGAAACATGGTTTATTCACCCATTCACACCTTCATTCTGCATGAAGGGAGTCCAGATTCATTTCTGGAAGGGCTCATACCCCACAGCAGTGCAGCAGTCCAAGACATCTCTTCCTTCTTCTTCCCAGAAACCCTTGCTCAAAACTCTCTTTTTCTGTCACCTCACACCCAGTTACCCTGGCAAACCTTCCAGACCCCCAGTATCTGTTCACACCTCAGGGCAAGAGGGAAGGACAATTCTCTTGCATTGCCAATGGCCCTCAGTGACCCTGTATCATTCCTTAATGGCCCTAAATGGGCCAGGTTGTTTTGCATAGGATAGCCCACAAGTTCCTCTGCAGCTTCTGTTCTCCCTTCATATCCCAAATAATCAAAATTCTGGCATTTATTAATTTCTATGATTTAGGGGTCCCCCCCCCATTTTTTATATTTAACTGGGGAGCTTAATCAGTTTTGGCTCATTCACACATGCAAGCCACAACATGATGATGTAGTAATCAAGTAATCAATGCTCACATGTCAACCATCTCTACAGAGTGCATGCATAGTTCTGCCTAACAGGCCCCTCCTGATGGTTGCTACTCTAAAGGTGGTAAAAGCATGGGTGGCACTGTGGTCTAAACCACTGAGCCTCTCAGGTTTGCTGATTGGAAGTTCGGCGGTTCGAACCCCCACGACGGGGTGAGCTCCTGTTGCTCTGTCCCAGCTCCTGCCAACCTAGCAGTTCGAAAGCAGACCAAAAGTGCAAGTAGATAAATAGGTACCGCTCCGGCGGGAAGGTAAATGGCATTTCCGTGCGCTCTGGTTTCCGTCACGGTGTTCTGTTGTGCTAGAAGCAGTTTAGTCATGCTGGCCACATGACCCAGAAAGCTGTCTGTGGACAAACACTGGCTCCCTCGGCCTGAAGCGAGATGAGCGCCGCAAGACCATAGTCATCTTTGACTGGACTTAACCATCCAGGGGCCCTTTACATTTTACCTACTCTAAAGGAAGGACTTCCTCCCTTTTTTCAAAGAAAGGGTTAACACATGCCAATGGATGCAAAAGTATTACAAAATTGCCACACAGCTATCTTTAATAGCTGGTGACAGTTACCCATACTCTATCGACAAAGCCAAGCATTTAGAGATTGCACTACAAGGAATCATTTTATACACTCCGCCCAGATTTCTCATAATTCATTCTAAAACGTGTTTGCTAATATACTGTAATGCCCACAGCCTGCCATTTAACATCCACGCCAGCAGCGATTGTACATGGATCTGATAAATAGTTGGAAGATGTGCGATAGGCTGGCTAACCTTGTTTGCACAGATGAAATGCTACAGACCCGAAATCCATTCATACTCCTCAACACTGCCCTGCTCTGCTTTTCCATTCATAGCGCTGTAAATTTGTCAGCCTAATGGGACACTTTGTAGATGTTTTCCCTTTTAAGTGCTCTAACAGGAGCGGGTATTACATTGATCCAAATCCCAGCTTCGCATTTAATTTTGTGGGTTAGTATTTTTGGCCATATGAAAAGGGATATTTTATATCCTAAGTGGATCAAATTCATTCTCGGCCCCAGTGAGAAATTGGAGCCCACTGTCCAAATACATATGCACTTGAAGTGACAACCAGAATGGGTGTCCAATCACAATGTAACTCTAGATATTCATTCACTGTAAAAACCCTTCCTTGGAGAGGACCCTAAGTCAGGATTCATTCATGTTTTCTTTCCCCCGTTCTTTTTTGTGCTCAAGAGACGGCTCTATATACAGCAGGTGGCAAGACAACTACAGTTTCAATCTTATATGTTTGTAGCTGGGGAAGTAAGTCTTACTGAACTCAGTTGGACTTGCTTCTGAGTAGGCATGCATACAATTGCTTGTTTGGTGGGTTTTTCTGTCTAACACTATCATCCTAAGCACATTTATTGCTCAGGATCGATCCCACTGAACACAGCGGGACTTACTTTGGTCTAAACATTACTAGGACTGTGTTGACTGCAACTATCTCCCAATTTACATGGGGGTTATGTTCCAGGGCACCACACATTTAAGGGAAATCATGTATATTTGAAATGCCATTGAAAAGGACTGCAAACATCCCATTCTGTCCTCCCCCCTTTTTTTGACATTTTGGGGTCATTTCTGGATTCGGTGCAATGTGTGTGTACGCAGTTGCGCACATATCAGACACACCTAAAACTTTCACTGCCTGTATAAATAAAACTGGACCCTCAACTCTAAATATATATGGAAAGGTGTACTATGAACAGCAAAGATGTCTCTGCTACCCCAGAGATCAAGATGAGATCTCAGGTTACAGGAGTTACATTGGCTCTGTTGAGGTAGGGTAAATGAATATTGGGTTGTTTTTGACTAATATAGTTGCAATATAGTCGCCATCAATGATGCAGAAGATGTGAAGGGTATAAAGATCAAGGGACCCCTCAAAACTCAAATTGGATGTACTTTGCTTGACCCCTTTGGTTATTATTTTTTACCACTTCTGTGTCTTAGTACTCCTGCTGCTGTACTTTATGGTTTATATCACAATATTATAACCCTGTTGTACAAAGCTATGGTGCAACTGTCTTTGGAATACAGTTCACAGTTTGGGTCACCTCAAAAAAAGAAAAGGTTCAGGTGGAGGCAACCAACGTGATCAGGGAATGAAGCAACTCCCTGATGAGGAAAGGTTACAACTTCTGGAACTTTTAAATGTAGGCAAATGTTGAGCAAGAAGGGACATGGTAGAGGTGTAAAAAATAACGTGTGGTTTAGAAAAAGGAGGGGGGAGGTTTCTCTCCCTTTGTCATAATACAGTGGTACCTTGGGTTAAGTACTTAATTTGTTCTGGAGGTCCGTTCTCAACCTGAAACTGTTCTTAACCTGAAGCACCACTTTAGCTAATTGGGCCTCCTGCTGCCGCTGTGCCGCCGGAGCACAATTTCTGTTCTCATCCTGTAGCAAAGTTATTAACCTGAAGCACTATTTATGGGTTAGCGGAGTCTGTAACCTGAAGCGTAGGTAACCTGAAGCGTATGTAACCTGAGGTACCACGGTACTAGAATTTAGGGCCACTCCAATTAATTTGAGTGCTCAGGACAGACAAAAGTGTTCAGAACAGACAAAAGAAAGGATTTCTTCAAACAGCATGTAGTTAAGCTATGGAATCCATATTGGATGGATTTGCAAGTTTTGACAAGTTTGGCTGCTACGTTCTACCTCCACGTCTGGTCCTGCTTGTGGGCATGACATCTGGTTGGCCACTCTGAGAACAGGATGTTGGACTCAATGGGCATTTGGCCTGATCCAGCAGTCTCTCCTTCTATTTTTATGATGTTTTAAATTATTTTATATCATGTTGTTCTGTTGAATTATTTTATATATCAGTGTGGCAGACTGGCTAGAGTGTCAGACTAGGACCTTGGAGACCACCGTTCAAATCCCCACTTGTTCATGAAGCTCACTGGGTGACCTGGGGCTAGTTGCTGCCTCTCGGCCTAAGCTACCTCACAGGGTTATTGCAGGGATTTTATAATTAACTGACAAGAAAATTAATATTATCTAATTCATATATCAACAAATAAATAAACAACCAACAGGAGTAGCGTCCCTTGATTACAGGCCCTCCAAGTATCTCTGTTTTCCAGGGACAGACCTGGATTTACAGAAGCCGTTTCTGATTTGATCCCAGAATGTCCCACTTTTCCTTAGGATGCCCCTATTTTCATCAGAGAAATGTTGGAGGGTATGGTAGGACATCCCCATTTTCATCCATCATGGAGTTATGTGACTCCCCGAGCCAAGGAGATAAGTAACTAAACAACCTTTAGAAGACATCTGAAGGCAGCTTGGTATAGGAAAGTTTTTTTAAAAAAATGTTTAATGTTTTATTATGTTTTACTATATGTTAGAAGCCACGCAGAAAGGCTGGGGCAACCCATTAGATGGGTGGGGTATGATGATGGTGGTGATGATGATGATGATGATGGTGGTGATAATGATGTTTGAATAGGACGTCCCTATTTTCATTGGAGAAATGTTGGCATGTATGTGATTATGACCGATCTGACCAATCTTGTTGTTGTTTGTTGTTGTTTAGTCGTTTAGTCGTGTCCGACTCTTTGTGACCCCATGGACCAGAGCAGGCCAGGCACTCTTGTCTTCTGCTGCCTCCTGCAGTTTGGTCAAACTCATGCTGGTAGCTTCAAGAACACTGTCCAACCATCTCATCGTCTGTCATCCCCTTCTCCTTGTGCCCTCAATCTTTCCCAGCATCAGGGTCTTTTCCAGGGAGTCTTCTCTTCTCATGAGGTGGCCAAAGTATTGGAGCCTCAGCTTCACGATCTGTCATTCCAGTGAGCGCTCAGGGCTGATTTCCTTCAGAATCCATAGGTTTGATCTTCCTGCAGTGCATGGGACTCTCAAGAGTCTCCTCCAGCACCATAATTCAAAAGCATCAATTCTTCGGCGATCAGCCTTCTTTATAGTCCAGCTCTCCCTTCCATACATCACTACTGGGAAAACCATAGCTTTAACTATACAGACCTTTGTTGGTAAGGTGATGTCTCAGCTATTTAAGATGCTGTCTAGGTTTGTCATTGCTTTTCTCCCAAGAAGCAGGCGTCTTTTAATTTCGTGGCTGTTGTCACCATCTTCATGGAGCCCAAGAAAGTAAAATCTCTCACTGCCTCCATTTCCTCCCCTTCTATTTGCCAGGAGGTGATGGGCCCAATCTTATACCTCTGTAATTACGATAATATAGCCCTTGTGGGCACAACATACATTTCTAACGTGATTCACCAAGGTGACCGTTCTGGCTGGGGCTGATGGGAAGTGTAGTCCATGCCTCCTGGAGAGGACCAGCTGTCGAAGGCTGGCCGACCCAGAAATAGCGGGCTACAGGGTAATGGAAAGGTAGAAAGAAATCCAGCGTGGGGATAATAGCATGGCCCAGCCAGGGCAGCGCAATCCAAGAGGTTTGTGAGTCTGCATAGTCTCTTGACAGCGTCCTATAATGGAGTTCTGCCACGGGGATCTTGCGAAATAAATAGCCCTCCGATGCAATTTGAAGGGCAACTGTTAAGGCCAGGCACTTAACCCTGCTTTCCAGTGCTGCCTTCTGGAAAGAGTCGTTCTTTCCTGGTGTTAATAACGGGGCACTGTCCCTGCCACCGGGAAGACTCTGAAAGTTCTGAACATCTTGGTTGCCTTACTTGGGTGAACTTTTGCTGTAGCAGAATGTCAAGGTCAGGAGATGATTGAAGAACCGTCTTCCTCTCCCGGAGTCCGTGTTCCTGTATGATATTGTTTTCCACTGTAGAAGATTCTCTTAAAAATGAGGTTGAGATCCCTAAAGAAATTGCTTCAATCAGCAGCAGTGCTTAATGACTGTTAATGGGAAGTGGAGATAGGATAGTAAGTGTTACTTTGATTAATAAGAGAACTGCAGAGAATTTAAATTGTGCCACTGATGGATTATTTTCTTCAAGCTTGATAAGCGCTTCTCATTTGTTCTTAAATTTGGTCAATACTGTTAAAGACAGCAAAATGAAGTATAATTAATTCTATTACAGCTGCTCAGGCCTGGTGCTACCGAGAAACAGATTTTGATGCAGACAACAGTGTTAAGTAATGCTTTTGACAGGTTTGGGGGCGGGCGGGGGGCTGGTGCTTGGCAAAAAAGGGGGTGTGACAAGTCTCTGCCAAATCACTGCCAGGGCATCTTTCCTCTAGCTGGCCACACACTTACTTCCACCTGTCCACTCTGTCCCACATAAATATAAAAATAATAAAACATTAAAGAACTTCCCTCTACAGGGCTGCCTTCAGATGTCTTCTGAAGGTTGTATAGCTACTCATCTCCTTGGCTTCGGAGACACATAACTCCATACTCTGCAACATTTCTTAAGGGAAAACAGGATATTCTGGGATCAAATCAGAAACCGGGATGGCTTCTGCAAATCTGGGACTGTCCTTGGGAAATTGCGAAACTTGGAGGTTGTGAGAGCATGTCAACAGGTACCTTGGAATCTCTTTATTAGGTATAAAGCACTGTTTTAAGGGCTTTGGTGAAAGTCAAGCAATCCAACCATGATGCCACAACTGCTACAGGAAGAAAAAATGCAGGTTTTCAGCTACTTAGCCTTCAGTGTTTAGGTCCTCTGATCCAAAAGCAGGGATATTGAAAAAAGAGACATATTATGGATCTATTTTTAAAGAATCACTAGAATCTGTTTTGCTAAAGATCAGGCTTTCCTTAATGAACCACTTAGGGTTGTGTCTTTCTTTCTTTCTTTCTTTCTTTCTTTCTTTCTTTCTTTCTTTCTTTCTTTCTTTCTTTCTTTTTATTTCTTTGGTAGACGACGGTTTGTTACTGATGTGTGGTTACTTGGCTGTAATATCTTTTTGAAGTTTATTAAATCATCTAAAATTTCAATTTGCGCTGTAATATTCTATAAAGGATTGAAACAAAAAAAGCAATAAGTACGAAAGTGTTTCTTTCATTTGTAAGTTTTATTGTTGATTTTGTTAAAAGCTTGTCACATCCAGCAGCAAGATTATTTATGTTGGTGTTGTAATTTTCTATCTCCCAATTTAATTTTGTAAGAGTTAATTACAAATTAGAATAAAATGAATGTGGTTATAACAGCTAGTAAAATGCCGGGGCTATGACAGTATGTTATTGCAGGGAGAGGAGTTATATCCAAGTCACTGCTTATTGTTGCTAGAGTTCAGAAGATGTTCGCTAACTGGCAGTTGTCATTGCTAGTCATTGGTCTGAAAGTTCACAGTCCATCCCATAGTTTGCAGGCCCGATTCAGCATACCTTGGCTGAATGACTTCAATTTTTAAAATTCCATTTATAGCCTTGGAGGCACACCCTTCAACATTCGGCAGATGAAAATTGGG
>NC_138544.1:24829277-25027489 GCF_964234715.1 Podarcis melisellensis
TACCGCTCCAGCGGGAAGCTAAACGGCATTTCCGTGCGCTGCTCTGGTTCACCAGAAGCGGCTTAGTCATGCTGGCCACATGACCCAGATGCTGTACACCGGCTCCCTCGGCCAATAAAGCGAGATGAGAGCCGCAACCCCAGAGTCATCTGCAACTGGACCTAATGGTCAGGGGTCCCTTTACCTTTAACTTTATAATAGCGGCAGTGTGACGTGGCTGAGGCACTTGCTTCATGCTGCCAAACTGGGGCTGGCAATTTCCCACCCCTGGGATATGGGAATCAAATATTCTAGTAACAGAGGAAGGAAGGGACGGCACCAACTGTAGAAACAAAAGGGAAGGAGACCTCAGTGGTGTACAGAAATCAATGTATTGTTCAGCCTGGTTCCAACGTCAAACCTCTTCCTCAGGAGTGTCTGATTTCCCACTGGAAAATAGGTTCTACCCTATGGATGATATGGAGAATACTTATGGAGGCAGCAGGCAATCACTTCCTCCACAGTACTAGATCATGGAATTATTTACAGACTCCATGGGTTACTGCTCATTCTAAAATATGTTTTCACAAAATTCTGTCGCGGGAAGTTTTTCTTTTCTTTGCGCTTTTGTCTAGAAACTCAGGCAACATATTTTTTAAAGGTCTTCTTGTTATATCTCACTTAAGCGAATGAAAAATGAAGCACAATTACATTAATATGAGAAATATCGGCCACTCGTAGATGTGTTATGCTCAAACAAGTGTTCGGAACAATATTGTTTTCTTATGTATTTTTGTCTTTAAAGAGCTATCCATCTGCTCTGTGTATTCCTGTGGCTGGGAAATGCCCTCAACAACTTCCTTTGTGACCTTTAGAGGGCCATTCATTACCTCACCAGGAGGTTAGCCTGGCTATTCCAGGAATTGAATCCCTGGTGGGTCCAGGAATTAGAAGGAGGCTCAGGCATACAGCCCCAAACTCATAGCGCTACCATTTATAATAATGGACAATTTTGTCAGCTGCATGAGCCATAGCCAGCAATAACTGGGTTTTTGTTCAGTCCACAATGGGCAAATGTCCCATCCGTATATTTTCGCAGGAGACCTACGAAACAGCTTGTTAAAAAGCTCTCAGAGATTTCTCTGGAATTCAGAACAGAAGATCAAGAGGGTTGACTGCCGGTGCTCAAGCTGATAAAAACTTGGAAGAAATGTCAAGACTTCAAACCGTCGCTGGTCAGAGAATGGCGATGTGGTGGTAGCAGCTAACGGACAGGCTTTTGTCTCCTGGAAAAGGAAGGATGAGGCAACAGGAGCCACCAGCAGCTGGTCTGTGGCAATCGACTATATCGAGGGGGAAATATCATTGGTTCCCGACATGATGGAGTGGCCTTTAATTGTCCGTGTTCGGATACCTGAGGGAATGCTGCCAGCGGTGTTGGTATAAAGGGAAATACTGTGACATTAAAACAACGCAAACGAAACCTCGACAGAAACAGTTAAACGGCTGCTTTGCCAAGGCCACATAGCAAAATGTTACGGCTCCACAGGGCGGATTAAAATATGCATTTTTCCCCTAATTAAGCACAGCAGACTCAGCTGGAGGCCCTGTCACAAGAAGAGGAATAATTTTTCACAGCAAGAAATGTACAGCTCAACAAAGCATCTATTAGGCAGTACAGTTTTTTTTTTAAATTTAAAAAAAGAAGAAAGCGAGAAGGGTGAAGGTTGCCTTTGGGAATCTTGCCACCCTTTTTGTATGGAACTGTGCAGTCCAAAGAAGCATCTTGGATGCTGAGCAGCATGAAAACTTGCCTGGAAAGACTTTTGTCTAGACTGGAGTGCATAGGGAAGAGAATCAGTGGCTTGGAAGAACATGTTAGGTGTTGTTCACATTACTGCCTTAGAAGAGAACAGTTGCCTCCCCTCTACCCAGTGGTTTCACGCCTCTTTCCTCACCTAGCTGTTCGAATCAGCATGGCCTCATTGGTGTCAGATTCATTTCTGTTTTTGTAAACACCAGGATACATGGATAGGCAAGAAAGCCTTTTCCTTACGCAAAGACGTCCACACCTTACCTAGAGAGGAATTAGAAATGGTTTAAGGACTCCAATCAGTTTGAAGCTGTTTTGAGAAACAACACATCACGCAGTAGTATGCTACAGCAAAGTACAGGATACACACGCATTTTAGGAAAAGAATTATGTGAACACAGATTAAAACCCAGCTCTGGAAACACAGGGAATGCGCAGTGAAAGGGTGTATGAACACGGCCTTAGTGGAGCGAATAGTGACCTTGACTTGCACTTAATTAGTGTTTCACATTCTTCTCTCTTCTTTTCAGATATTAATCCTAGCCTCAACTGGAAAAGACATTATCGAGTGTGAATTGATTTCTGCTTTATTTATTTTTTCTTGGAGTAGTTTGTAGCACTTTGACTCTAAATCAGGGGGGCTGCTTGCTCCTTGCTTCGTGTTATTTTATTGTTACTTCTAAATTTGGTTGAAATGGTACGTAACATGGGAAGCAGCCATGATTAATTCAGGTGATCATCACTCATCTGAGTCTAGTTTATCTAAAAACTGGGAGTCTTGGGTACTTCACTATAGAGAGCCAGTGTGGTGTAGTGGTTAGAGTTTTGGACTAGCACCTGGGAGATCAGAGTTCAAATCCTGACTTGGCCACGAAGGTCACTGGGTGGCATTGGGCCAGTCACCGCCTCTCAGTCTAACCCACCTCACAGGGCTGTTGTGGCGATTAAATGAGGAGGGGAAGAACCCTGTACACACAGTGCTAGATTTATGTATAAGCTAAACAAGCTATAGCTTAGGGTCCCACTCTCTTGGGGGGGCCCCCCAAAATTAAAGGTCCATAAATTCCCATATGGCATAAAAAGACAAAAACAGCTACAATTTGTTGTTGACAGAGGACAGCTGGACATATAAAGGGCCCCATTACCTTCAGTAGCTTAGGGCCTCATCAAACCTAAATCTGGCCCTGTGTACGCTACATTGAATTCCTTCGAGAAAAAGGTGGGTCAGTAATGCAATACTTAAATAAGTAATTCTACACATGGTTTGTAATTAATGTGGAATTTCCATGCTCAGACACTTTGTGCAGGCACCCACATGACTTTGACATCCAATCATTGTTTCGCCATGTTTTCCACATGATTCTCTTGTCTTTTTTTCATCCGTCCACCATTTTTTTTTAATAGGATGGAAGAATAATGCAATCACTGCAAACCTAACATTTAGACAGTGTTATTCTCATGTCTTGTTTGTTGATTTGATTCTATTTATGAATCATTTCCCATAAAATATCTCAAAGTGATGTCACCATAAAAACTGTCAGCTGATCAGCAATGCTCTCTCCCACCATATATTCCATTTCATTCCTCATACCTCCATTGGTTTTCTGCCTCAGTCCTTCATCATTTAATGCCCACTAAGAAGACCCAGTTCTCAACAGAATTGATTTTGGGGGATTTCTGACCTTAGGGTTTGTTTGTTTGTTTGTTTTCCTACTGCAAACCTTGGGATTCTCCTGAGCTGATTGACATGATAGAATAAGGATGGAGGAACCTGTGGCCATCTCCAATGCTGCTGGACTTCAACTCTCCTCATGTGGTGAGCCATAGGTCTGCCCCCCCAGTGCCCCCGTAACTATGCAGAACATTATGCATAGCGTAGAGAAATAAGACAGACTGAGAATTTCTATCTTCCTCTCCCACAGCGCTAAAACTTCATATACCCAAAGACATTGATGAACAGCCGATTCAGGACAGACAAAGTACTTCTTCACAACACATAATTCATTTGTGGGACGAACTGTTGCAAAATATAGTGACAGACACAGGCTAGGGGCCTAACCAGACATGAGATGGAATATCTGTGAAGATCTTGCATAGATTTTTGAAATTATGAATGAAGCTGTGCCACATCCCCCACCCCCGCCCCAACTTGGGAGAGCAGCACTGGGGAAGTATGTCAATTCTCAGCACTCTTAGCAAACTAGAGCTCCCAGAATTCTTTGGGGCTGTTTAAAGTGGCATCGTAGCACTTTAAGTGTATGGTTTGAATGTGCTCTATTTCTTATTGCTATTATATTTATTTCCCCCTGTTTTCTATTTCATTGCTTATATTTCATTACTTCATTGGTATTGTAAGACAGCCAAAGAACTTTGTTACTGAGCAGCCATATAAATATTGTAAATAAATGGATCTACCTGACCACTGCAGAGACCCTGCTGAGGGATCTTTGGTCTCCCCAAATGAGGTTCTTCTTAGGGGTTCCTAAGTACTGTGGATTGGTGGCTGGTCTGTAGGGACAAATTTGACACTGCCCCACCATACCCTCCAACATCTTGAGTCCCCAAACCAGGACACACATCCCCATCCATGCTCATGTGTGAGTTACATGACCTGTGCAAGATCACGGAGCCCAAACGGTGCACTTTGGGGAGGGGGGCAAGCTTGCATGGTGCTCAAAAATGCTTCTTTTGCACTGCTGCATGAGATTGCAGCTCAGAAAAGCACCTTTTTTGGGGGGGGGACAGCTCTTTCGGAGGGCAATCTCTTGGCACAAAATCGCATGATGAGATCATGTTACCAACAATGGCTGCTGTGCCCTCACACAAAAATCCCAGGACGTCCTGTTTTCCCCGGGACACTTGCAGGGTATGCCCCACCATCCTCAATCTGTCCTCATCCAGCCCCCACCAATTGTGGGGTGGGATGACTCTGCCTGACATTGGTTCTGGCTCTCCCTGCTTTCCACTGTACCAGTCCCCTAAGGCAGTGGCATAAGGGGGGGAGCCCAGAGGCAGTTGTCCTGGGCACAAAATTGTTAGGGGGTACAAAATTTCAACACCCGGTGCTGCCTCGATACAGCTGTGTGCTTCCGTCACTGGGCTCAGTTGAAAATGGCTTCTCTGTGTGAACCAGGAAGGGACCTCTCTAGACAACTCTTCTTATCCTTGCAGCTGCCATCTCCTGGGTGATGCGGACCAGCATGCGTAGTCTTGTCCATTTCCCTCCACGCGGCTCTGGGCACTGGCAACCCATGTTATGCCACTGCCCCAAGGCACCAGCACCGCCACTAGAAGAGTGAGACCCTCGCCTCTACGAAACAGTAGTCAATATCCGGAATCACTGTTCAGTGTTGGACATCATATTTGCTGAATACACAAAGCTTCACAGCTTGTCTTTCATTGTACAAAGTCTGGTACCTCACTTCATTTAAAAATTTTCAGAGACTCTGAGACTGAAGATTTCATTTTGTACTTGTTATGGTTTGAAGGAATTCTATAAAGATTGTCTATTGCGTATGTACATGGTCATCGCGTTGCCTAGACATTGCTGGCGTTCTCTTTGCAACACAGGGGTTTGTGTAGTTACTCTGATCATAGGAAAGCAGGAATTGGCCTTCAGATCAGTGGCGTAGCGTGGGGGGTGCAGGGGGGGCCGGCTGCACTAGGTGCAACATCTGGGGGGGCGCTCGCACTCGCAGCTCTCTGCCCCTACCGGGTTAGGGGTCAAATTACTTGCCTTGCCCCGGGTGCTGACAACCCACGCTACGCCACTGCTTCAGATTGAGCCAGACAACTGGTCCATCTAGCTCAGTAGCGGCAGTGAGTCTCCAGGGTTTCAGACAGGGATCAATCCCAGCCCTACCTGAAGGTGTCAGGAATTGAGGCTGGCACCTTCTCCACGAAAGGCAGACATTCTTCCAGTGAGCTACAGTTCTTCTTCCTAGTTAACCATGGCCAGCTCACCTGGGAAGGCTTTTAGGTTTGAGCCCCAAACCTGAAAAATAAAGCAAATGCCTTCTATTGAAAAGACCGTCAAACTCTCACAGGCTGGGAAGGAACCGTGTAATGCTGTTCTACTCTCTCCTATTCTTCTCCTCTCATCCCCCCTTCCTTCTTCTTCTTCTTCTTCTTCTTCTTCTTTTTGCAGTGTTAAGCATTTTGGTTGTTTAATACCTGTGTCCTCTTATCTTCCCTTTTGTGTGCCTGTTTTAAATGGGTAGCTCCTGCGGCTTTGTGCCTCACTTAAATCACACAAAAGAAGGAAGCTGTCCTACTTAAAAGAACATAAAAGGATATTGTAGTGGAAGTTTTTGAGGAGGGATATGTCAAATTAAGCAAAGACCATTGTTAAGCTCCTGCCTCTGCCTCTTTTTAACTCCTTCTGGTTTAATTTAGGGACCGAGGAGAGTCTAAATTTAGTACGTGAGCAGGGAGTATTTTATTTCATCTGCTATATTGGCTTGTATAACAGGTAACTAAAAAGTTTGCTTTCTGGCAAAGTGTTGCCAGTATAGCCCCGAGCGTTTGGTTTCTGGAATTTAGGAGAGCGTTTCTATCGAATCTTTTCGGAGGGCTGATGCTGGATGCTTTAATACAATTTTCAGCAGTGATGCTAAAGCAGTTTTTGCATTTCCTGCACAGGTTATTCAAATATCAAAAAATATATTGGTTAGAATGTACTTGTTGAAAGATTCAGGGAATAGGTGCATTAAACAAATTTGCATAAAATTGTTGAATGCTAATTTATATGTATAGAAGCAAATTTAGGATGTAAATAGCATAGAAGACAACTCATTTGCTACCCAAATAACCCCAGATGAGTTCTTATATTAATTTGTGTATCACTCCTTATCTACTCCAGGCTGATTCAGTTCCCCTATTTGTTATCCCTGAATAATATCTAGATCAAGTAATCTTAAATTAACTTATTTACATATGTACCTTATTGGGAAGGGTGGGATAATAATAATAATAATAATAATAATAATAATAATAATAATAATAATAATTTATTCATTATAATGAATTTTAATAATGTATTTTAGTATCCCTTTTGAAAAATGCCTGTAGTGAATGCAGATGGAATCCACACCTTTTTCCTCCCAGTAGCAAACTCTCAGCCTCCTCAATATGAAATAAGCAATCCAAAGGACATTCAGAGCTGGGAGTGTCAGGCTAACAATCTACTGTATTGGAATATTTGAACACATTTCTCAGGTATTAACTAGGGGTTCTGGGTTTTTCTCAGTACAAAAAGTGATTTTTTTTTCCATTTGGTTGTCCTGTATCCATCATGATAGGCTTAGTGCTCCTATAATCAGGATGGGTTTTATTACATCAGCTCTCTTCTTGCTAACTTGGCTGTCAAGTCATGTGTAAAAGTAACTGCCATGTTCTCAGTCCACTTCATGCGTCAGGGCAGGGTAGGGAATTGATTTGCTGGTGGATCTGTACAAAGGCTTGTCTCCAGCAATGACCAGTTAAATGCCCCAATGAAGGTCACACGTCGAAAATGATGAAAATAGCCTGTTGTTTCCACCCAGTATCTGCTAATCAGGAATGTACAGTCTCTGACCACAGAACATTGAATTTTGCAGCTCCTATGGCTAATATCCATTAATGGATTTATCCTCCATGAATTTGCGCACTTCCTCTGGCTAATCATCCGCTGCCTGATGAAGGTCTTCCTTTTGTCTGTCATGACTAGACAGCCAATCAATTTTGCTGGATGACTCTGAGTTCTAGAACTGCAAGGGATGGAGAGTAATTTCTCTCTCTTCACTCTCTCTGGCATTCCTAATTTTATTAAAATTAGTTTTTATCAATGTGGTTTGGGAGGCCGGGAATTTTCAAACAACTTGCGCAATTCCCATTGCTGGGACTCAGGGATGCATAAGAAACAGCAAACAAGGGAATAGGAAGTGAGTTTTCTGTGCGTTCTCCCAATCCCAAACTCCGCTTGCGTGTCGAGGTCCCCAAGCCACCCCAATAACTCACACATCACACATCAATTTTTATTTAAGGTTTTTGGCATGATTTTGGCCACAACTTTATTGAAATACACACAAGTGAGTGGTTGCTTAGGCATTGGTTACGAGTATCTGTCCTTGCCCCAGGAAGAGAACTGACTTCTGGATTCTAGCGGAAGCCAGTCAGGGAAACAAATATTGGGGAGAAATGAAGCTGGGCATCAGTCCCTCACTTCTCACCCTCATGCTCCTGGTGGCTTGCACGGCCCAAGTCCAATACCAGGGACTAGGACGAAAAGGATGGCAGCGACCCAATTTGGCCAATCACTGCTGAGTCCCACCAGACACACAACCAGCAACAATGGGGTGGCCTGCAGGCCCCACTGCAACACGTGCTCTCTGTTAGGGAGAACATGCATTATCCTTTCATGTTAACCTTTATAGTTTTCTGTGGTTTCTAGTAGCATACGAGATGATGATTGTAGATTCTCTTCTTGTTCTTTTTTTTTACAACACTCAGAATGTAAAACATGCACTCAGAGCCAGAAATTCACTTCAACGTTAGCAAGAAGAATACGAATGTGTGGTTCTCTTTTTGATAAAGGGGACGAAGGATTGCCAGCTTTAGTAACTGCTCCAAGATATATTGATAGTGATCTGTATGACTCTGCATTTAACATTTTTAGTCCTTTATATCAAATACAATACACTCAGAGATAGAAGAGTTGACTCCCTGCCATTTCTAGATAAAAAACTGAGGGTGGTAGCCAAAATTAGTCCCACTTAGAGTAAACCCATTGGAACCAATAGGCATGACTAACTTAGGTGCATTAATGTTGATGGGTCTACTCTGACTAGTGTTGGATAAAACCAGAGGTTTCTTCTTCACTTTCACAGGAAGCTACCACCTTGGATGGCTTTAAAAGACGATTGGACAAATTCATGGAAGATAAAGCTATAAATAGCTGCTGAGACCTGTTGTTTCAGGTGTTGCTTTTGGGCTTTCCATGGACACCTGGTTGGCCAATGTGAGAGCAGAATGCTGGACTAGATGGGCCTTTAAGGTGATTCAACAGGCTCGTTTCATGTTTTCAAAACAGATTCAAACCAGAATCAAACAAGTTGCAGAGAATAATATTAGTACAACTGATCGTTAAAAAAATGCCCGGGGTGGTATTCCTTTCGTCTTATGCAAGGCCTGTCCAAAGCATTTTGGCACCTGAGGTGAATGGCAAAATGGTTCCCCCCCTCCCCACCAGAAGATCTCTATCAAGAACAAGGGGGGTGGGGAGAGAAAGATCTACACTGGGATCTGCTGCACCTGTGGATCCTGCTGCCTGAGGCGGTTACCTCACCCGGCCCTGCTCTTATACATTGGTCTTGACAACTCCTTCCTATTGACTATTTGGCATCAATAGAATATTTCCTCTTGAGCCAAATAGATTAAGATCACAGCACAGGAGGAAATGGCCACAGCCCTGTGGTGAGAAGTGCCCCTACAGCCGTTCCATTATCGTGTCACAGGGAACAGTCGTGATATTTGCGGGAGCGAGGAGGGCTGAGGCGATCTCAAACGTTTCTTCTCTGCAGACGCTGAAGAAGGTAGCCCTCTTCTTGGCTGCGTCGGTGATGACCTTTGCCTCCGGGAGGAACTGGAAGCGGGTAGCGTATCCTTCCCAGTCTCCTGCGGCTGGGCTGAACGGCATGAAGCTGTTGTCTGTCACCATTCTGGGTCCTTGGGTCCTGGAGCTATAGCCTGGATGCACGGTGCGATGCTGTGTTGCCTGTGGCGGCTGTGTGCGGGGTGCGGCAGACAGCTCAGCAGGATCCTACCTTCGTCGCCAGTGAAATATACTTGGAGTCCTGCAGTGATTTTATGCTCTTTATTGCAGCTTGTAAAACAGTGATTGAATTGCCCCCCAAACCTCAGGCTTTTATATACATTGTTTACACAATGAGTCCTGTCTGATTGGCTGATTCTGCTTCCCTCCTGGAGCCTCATTGGTCTTTTCCTGCAAGCCAATCAGTTGTTGCATTCTAGGATCCTACTTGCCTATTGTTCTAGGATCCAAGCTTAGTACATAACACAAGGTTTTGATCATGATTGTGGTGTTTTTTTAAAGAGAGGAGCAAAACTTTAAGTGACACATTTGTTGTTTGGCGCAGATTCATTCCTGGAAGTTACTCTCCAACCCAAGACAAATGTGGGCATGTTGATGTTGTCCAGTTGATGTTGCTCCACTTTTTGCAAACCACATTTAAGCCTGTCATTCTGCACACAACTCCTTCCTGTCTTGCTTCTCTTGCTGGCTCTTCACGGCTCAAGTAGGCCAAGTCTTGACAATGAGCCAAACGCAGGAAAGGGGCCCTCGAAAACACAGCAGAAAAGAGAGAGCAATTGCTCTTGAGCGCAATCTACATATCATTAGAGTCCCATTGCAGTCGGAGTGCATAATGGTACTTTATCAACTCAAACCTCTCTGTTTAATCAGTTGATTTAATTATGTGCTTGTTAATTGAAAAATTCATGGAACAAGTTATGAAGGTTAAAAATCTTAGAAGTTCAAAGAAAACCGGAGCACAGCTAGGAGCCGTGATGCTGAGCTGGGAACTCTCAGCTGTGTGCAAATGTGTCTTTTCAGGGCATTGAGAGCTCAGTGGGAATCCTTCAGTTGTGAGGATACAGAGGGTCTCCATTCAGGTCATGCCTCAGGGCCAAACATGAAGTGATTCATGTGGTTTGCCCTGGTGTGCACGGTTTTCTTTCAGAAAAAAGTCTCCCTTCTCAAGTCTCCCCACCCAACCCAAAATCTCTGATCTAGTGAACTGGGAACCAAGGTTTATATATTAAAATTTGGGGCCTAAACACAATGCCAGTGTGGAGAGTTTCTGTTCAGGGTGCCATGTGCTGTTTCAGGATACACGGGAGGCACTGTGGTCTAAACCACTCAGCCTCTTGGGCTTGATGATCAGAAGGCTGGCAGTTCGAATCCCCACAATGGGGTGAGCTCCCTTTGCACTGTCCCAGCTTCTGCCAACCTGGCACTTTGAAAGCACGTCAAAGTGCAAGTAGATAAATAGGTACCACTGCAGTGGGAAGGTAAACAACGTTTCTATGTGCTCTGGTTTCTGTCATGGTGTCCCGTTGCACCAGAAGTGGTTTAGTCAAGCTAGTCACATGACCTGGAAAGCTGTCTGTGGACAAACACCGGCTTCCTCGACCTGTAAGCGAGATGAGCGCCACAACCCCATAGTTGCCTTTGACTGGACTTAACCACACACAGTGTGCAAGTCCCAATTCTTCTTGTTTAGTTTGTGGGTCTGAATTTCCTGCACCTGATGTCAGATGATGGACAGGTGAGCAGGGTTTGGGCCAAACTATGCCATGGGCCAAATGGGGAGACCTAGCAGGTCTAGTTAAGCTCCTGGGTTGGAAGGCTTAGGCTTATCTTAGCATATGGATCCCTTTCTCTTGTGCATGGATGGCACAGTTTTGGCTACATATGGTCCCATGCCTCAAGGCTGAGTTCACATTTACAGCAGATCCATACTGTACGTTTAAAGCACATTCCAATGCGCATTTAAAGCAAACTATTTCCCCCAAAGAATTCTGGGAACTGTAGTTACTACAATTCTGAGCACTCTTAACAAGCCACTATTCCCTGAATTCCTTTGGGGAATGCTTTAAATGTGCATTGTGGATGTGCTTTCAGTGTATGGTGGATCTGCCCATGGAATATAGGGAAAAAACTGATAAAATGAAATAAACGTGTCAGACTGCTTTAATTTAAAATTATTGAAGTTCCTTATTGACATATGAATTTGGGTGCTACTTCGTAGGACACCCCCCCTTTACCATATTTCTTGTTCTGTGTCTGAGCACTGAAGAAAGAATATGTATGATTCCGCACTTTAAGTTCATGTTAACTTAACCGATGATTGGTTGCAACATATTATTTCCCTTGTAAAAAATGACAGTAAGGCAAACTTTTAGCAAAGTGTTTTTGAAAGGTAGCAGACTGAAAAGAAAGGGGTGGGGGGAAGCGGGCAAAAGTTCAGAGTGGTAATGAACTGAATATGCCTCTAATTATATTGAATTTACAAGTAATAAGATGAAGCAATATTAGAAATTACTTCTGAGCGAAATTTGGTGCCTCAAGGCACAGAGGGCGTCCTTTCGACTCGAGAAAAATGAATAAGTGTTGTATCATTATATTCCATTTTAAATATCTGTCACTCCAAACCTCAGAATGAACTCCAGAGGTCTAGTCATTTGGCAGAGTGGGGAGAGAAAACTCCAGTAAACATTTCATGAAGGCTTCATAGAATCATAGAATTGTAGTTGGAAAGGAATCCCAGGAATCACTTGGGATTTCTTTCTCCTCTGCCCACTCCCCAGATCCCTGGGTCTCATTTTTAGTTTCTCATCATTAAATGCAGGCTTTACCTTGAAGCCTGAGCAGGGGAGTGGGAAAGGATCGTTCAGTCCAAAATCTGCATTTCCTTCTGGGCAACTTTTTTGGGGGGCCACATGCCAGTGCTGGGCAGGACCAGAGACAAGTGTAGGTGGAACAACAAATATTATGCATTCAGTGGTCTGTGTTTGCCTGAGCTTGAGTCTGGACTAAGGATTCTGAGCTCCTGTGTTCTGATTTGATACATGATGTCCAATCACGGAACATTTCAGGATTTGGGCCTCTGCCATTGGCCCTTGAACTCTGAGTCGTGATTTGCAGCTTGGAAGTTTAAACAGCTAATCACGGTGGGAGTGGCCCAGGCTTTCAGAAACGTATATAAGCAATTGCTTTGCCTCTGTTTCCCAGTTACGTAGTTCAATAAAGGTTGCTGTTATCACTGTGTCTTGCCTCATGGGAACCCACCTTCACGTTAACAAATATGAATTTTACCTCTGGATTGCATGTTAGTTTGCCCCCTTCTTCTGATATTATCAGAGTTATAAAGGACACAGTCTGGTCAGGCAAAGAAAACAATGAAGAGGGCAATGCTAAAATGGTTGACCTCTCAACCTGTCAACTATGATATCATCTTTCAGGAAGCGGTCCTGCTTTCAACAGGCAGACCACTCCCATTTTTATCCTGCCACCATCACCATGCTAATCAAGTGGTGTCTACTTCATCATTGCAACTGACATTCCAGAGCAGACTTTACAAATCTGGTTGCTGCCAGATGTTTCAGACTACCACTGGCATGTAACGGCTGGCATAGGAGCTGACTCCTAGAGGCCAAGGTTCCTTCAGCTCCCCCATTAAATATTTGAGGGGTTTGCCCCCTTCCAAGTTGATGGGCATTGCTATTAAAATAGTGTGTGTGTGCCAAGTCATGTGATCAATTACCCAGGACAGGGAATACCTGGCCCCCTTCAATTTTTATATTGAAATTGGCACCCCTGCTGGCCTGGGTTGATGGGAGTTCAAAACCTCTGTTGCATAGACTGGGCATGCACAGTGAGACTTTTTAAAATCATTTTTCTTCTTCTTCAGGCAGCAGCTTTCCCATGCCACATTGCACACTGATTTTGACAGCCTGCACCACTGTCCTATGCTGTGGGGGACAACTTTAGTTGTGTACCTCTCTGTATCCTGATGACAGAGGGAGAGTGCACCATGAGCCTCAGATTAGTTTCCGCAGGCCAGTTTTACATATTAATGTGAGGAGCCGGTAAAAATAGGGTTTTATTCTAAAATGCACGTGTCTATCACACGTGCACATGAAGGAACATGAAGCTGTGCTCCTCAGATATATTTCACTTTTTTACAATCCAGCACTATGGTTTACAACACTACGGGGACTGTAGAGGACGATGAATACAATTCATCAACACCAACAACTTAATCCTCAGCTGGCATGAAAGACATATATAAGTGTTGGAGAAGTATCTCGTTGTGGGATGTGAGGCTTAAGGGAGAGCCTAACGATCGAAATGAAGATGAGTTACAGAATGGGGATCTTGAGGCCTGATCCTACGCCATGGTGTGGCAAGGTTAAAGAAGGCAGGGAGAGGCAGGGTGAATGCAGCACCTCTGGAGTAAAATTATGCTCTGGAGGCACAAATTCAGCCCACACACTAGTGCCAATGTGGCGTGGTGGTTAGATTGTTGGACTAGGACCTGATAAACTAGATTGTGATGATTAAATGAGGAGGGGGAGAACCATGTACACTGCCTCAAATTCCTTGGAGAAAAAAGAGAGGGATATAAATGCAATACATACCCACTGGTTTGCCTCAGGTGCCAAATAACTTGGCCTGGCCCTATATGATGCCACTTTAAACAGTCATGGCTTCCCTCAAAGCATTCTGGGAGCTGTAGCTTGCTAGGGGCACAAATGAGTACAGTGAAACTTCGGTTGTCGAACGTAATCCGTTCTGGAAGACTGTTCGACTTCCGAAACGTTCAACAACTGAAGCGTAAAGGGAAAATTTCAATTTCAATGGTGAAAATTGAAAAACACCCAGCAGAAGCCATTCGACTTCCGAGGCGCGTTCGAAAACAGAAGCAATTACTTCCGGGTTTTTGGCATTTGAAAACTGAAACATCCGGCTTCCGAGACGCTCAAAAACTGAGGTACCACTGTGTAGAGCAGAGGTTTAGGGTCAGAGTTTCCCTTCTCCTAGATGGGCTACATCCCTTCATTTCCATTAGCAGCACACGCAGGATACATACTTTTAAATTAGATATATCTGCACTCCGATAGTGTGCATTCACTGCTAGCTCTGTCACCAGTCACACCATACTTAGCCCGTAAACCACATTTATTTTGAATCTGCTAAAGGGAACTATATTTCGTGTTCAACGTGATATAAAGAGAAAGGGAAAAGGTGAGCCCTTGATATATTACAAATCTTTCACGGCATGAAATAACTATTGCCCTATTATTCTGCCCCTGACATTTTTATTTTTAAGGGAATTTTGCTTGATTTGTGTGGGTGACAACTCTGATGTGTTGTTTCCAGTGACCTTACATCCAAAACCAGTAGCGTGTGACATTTGATGGCCCAGATAAAAAACATTAATGGCCTAAGAAGCTTTATTTTCCTGATCATAAATTAAGTTTAAATAACTCTGAATTTATTTTAAACTCCTCAGTACTTTTTACTGTCTAACCAATAAATGTATTTATTACAGGCAGCTTAACTTTGGTTTCTCTGGCAAAGCCACTTACACAGGTTCTTATGTGCAGGCACAGAGTCTCCACAGTCTTGTGCTGAGGCAATGCTTGCGAGAGGAACTGAATAAAAGAGATCTTTGCTAGTGAACTAAAATCAACCTAGGAGAAGAGTGTGTCTGGTTTTCCCTGAAAGGTGGGAAGCAGCCATGATTCAAGATATGTGGAATTCATAGTTGAGTGGGCATTTCAACTTAGGTCTCCTAGTCCCAGGGCTTTTTTCTAGAATTCACAGGAACTCAGTTCCAGCACCTCTTGGGTGGGCCCAATTGCTATTATAACAGAACAAGGAAGGTGCTCATGGTGAATTCTGGCACCTCTTTTTCTAGAAAAATAGTACTCCCTGGTCCAAACTCCAGCAACTACAGCATGTAGTCCATGTAGTCACTGGTCCAAACTCCAGCAACTACAGGCAGATAGGCAGACAGAGTTGTTTACAAGTGTTGCAAAACTGTTGACTGGGAGTGGCCGCCAAGACCATATAACACCGGTCCTGAAAGACCTACATTGGCTCCCAGTATGTTTTCGAGCACAACTCAAAGTGTTGGTGCTGACCTTTAAAGCCCTAAACGGCCTCGGCCCAGTATACCTGAAGGAGCGTCTCCACCCCCATCATTTACTGAGGTCCAGCTCTGAGGGCCTTCTGGCGGATCCCTCACTGCGAAAAGTGAGGTTAGAGGGAACCAGGCAGAGGGCCTTCTCGGTAGTGGCACCCGCCCTACCATCAGATGTCAAGGAAATGAACAACTATCTGACTTTTAGAAGACATCTGAAGGCAGCCCTGTTTAGGGAAGTTTTTAATGTTTGATGTTTTATTGTGTTTTTAATATTCTGCTGGGAGCCACCCAGAGTGGGGAGGCTTGGCCAGATGGGCGGGGTATAAGTAATAAATTACTACTACTACTACTACTACTACTGCAAGTGTCCCTGTACAATGTGATTACAGGAGAAGGGTGGGGTTTCATCATCATCATCAAGAGGAATTAATCATCAAGATTTGTTAAGGTTGGTGTTTCCCAGTGACTCAGTCCATCCACATAGACTTCATTGAGACAGCATGCAAGCTAGATTGCAGATATTTATACTGTGCAGCTTGAAGCAACAGGATGAATAAAAATGGACTCCACTTGGAATAAAAATTGTCCAGACCAAAATATGGTTTTGAAAGCTTTACTAAAAGAACTTTCTTCAAACAGACCCAGAAACAAATGCTACATCCAAACAGTTGCATAAAGCCACGTGCTTATACAAGCACAGGTAAAGGTAAAGGTACCCCTGACCATTAGGTCCAGTCACGGACGACTCTGGGGTTGCAACGCTCATCTCACTCTATAGGCCCAGGGAGCTGGCCTTTGTCCACATAATGCTTCCAGGTCATGTGGCCAGCATGCACACGGAAATGACGTTTACCTTCCCACCAGAATGGTACCTATTTATCTACTTGACTTTGATGTGCTTTAGAACTGCTAGGTGGGCAGGAGCTGGGACCAAACAACGGAAGCTCACCCCGTCGCGGGGATTAGAACTGCTGACCTTCTGATCAGCAAGCCCTAGGCTCTGTGGTTTAGACCACAGCGCCACCCGCGTCCCCCAAGCACAGGTACTTCTTAATATATAAGATTAGTCCAAGCAGACCTGAAATCAAAGGTCTTTATCATCACACACAGACTCCATTAGTTTGCATTCCAACCGGAAGCTGCTCTCTCCAGGAGACACTCATTTGCACACCTTCCTTCCATGGTGACCTGAGAACAAAGATACAAGAACTCCCTCTAAATGGATATTTGCAACAATACCATGTGATCTAATATAGGCATATGACAGAGCCAGCAGATATACATTACTAGTTAATCAACTGTTAGGCAATCTGCTGCTCCTTCTTACCTTCGGTGGAATTTCCCTTTAGCACATTCAGGCATTGTCCATTTCAATGGACAATTAAACAATTATACCTAACAAGCATTACCATTAAAGCACACTTGAAGCACATTCCCCCCCCCTTCACTCGTATTCTGGGCACTGTAGTTTGTTAAGGGTTTCCGGTAACTGTAACTCTGGTGCCCAGAATTCTTTGAGGGGGGAAATGTGCTTCAAGTGTGCTTTAAAATTAAAAATAGTGTATATACAGCCCAAGATTTGACATCTGTGGGATTTGACATCTTTCTGCAGGGCCTGCAAGATGGAGCTGTTCTGCCTGCCCTTTGGCTTGGACTCAGTCTGACCCCTTGTATGGGATTTGGTATATAAATTTTCTCTTGGCTTTTTTGCTAGCCCATGTAGGACCAGCATGGATAGCTGGCCTGGGTGAATATCTGATGTTTCCTCCCTTTATGGTCTTGATTTATGGGCTACTACTAAAATGAGACTGCATTTTAAGCTGTATTTTAATTAACTGTTTGTTTGTTGTTGTTGTTGTTGTTGTTGTTGTTTTCTATTACGTTTTATTGTAATTCATATTTGGTGTTAGCCGCCCTGAGCCTGGCCCTGGCCGGGGAGGGCGGGGTATAAATAAAAATTTATTCTGATTATGATTATTATATAAGAGTTTAAGAATATAGTTCTACCAACCATTCCTTCCCACTGTCTATGCAGACAGCCAAGGATGCATCAGATAAGAGTGTCAGATTAGCACACTTATAACAGTATGTATGGATAACTTAGAAAGATAAAAAAATTGGAAAAGTAGTGATATGCAGTTGAAAATAGGATCAATAGGGCCCATGGAAGGGATGGGAGGAAGTCAGAAGATTCAGAGTAATCTCGATATTTGGATTCGGAATTGGTTTTGTTGTATGTTTATATTCTTGAAAATTGAATAAATAATTATTTCAAAAAAGAGAGAGAGAAAAGAGTGTCAGATTTGCCGCATTTGGCATATCAGGTTCATTTAAGTGACCACCTTTGCTGACCTAAGAATATCCATTTTATTCTATTTGTGTTGTGCTGTTTTTCAGCGGGCAAGTCTTCTCCAACATGCCGTCAAGTCAAGGCGCTCATCACCGGTGTTCGATGCACCATTACCAGGAAGTCGGGGAGTTGCACACCGATTCAAGTTTCTAGATAATTACATAATTTATTAATGGCACAAAGCTGGTCTCAAGGGTATTGTGATGCCAGAAAAGTAAGATTGATCCCCCAGACCAAAGCATCATCAGATTCATAGTGGTAATAGATTCTAAAAGACACTAACATATTGCTCTGCCGAGAAGCCTAATGAATAGAATGTTAGCGCTTCATTTTGCAGCTCAGGTGACAAGCTGTACAAAGAAATAACCCGGGGAGACAGGTAAGCCATAAGGAAATGCATGTTGGGAAGAGAAAGGAACAGGTGCCCCATCATTTTGCTATTTTGAAACTCTCATTTAGGAGGACCATTTGGGGGTAACGCAACAGCTCTGGGTATATTTGGGGAAGTCTCTGTTAGAGGTCCGCCATGGCTCAGATTCATGTTCTGTATGGTCCAGAAGCTGCACATTCAGTACTGTGGGCCCGATTCTGTGGAATTCCCTCCCAGCTGCGGGTAGACAAGCTTTCTTCTCCCTCTTGAACTTCAGCAGGGTTTCTTTCCAGGGGAGACTCAACGGAACTCCGTTCCGACACCTCTCAGGTGGGCACCATTGCCATTATAAGAGAACAAGGGAGGCGTTCATGGTGAGTTTCAGTACTTATTTTTCCAGAAAAATAGCACTAAACTTCAGGCACCTTTATATTATAAATTTTAATTGATCTTATCCATTGTATGACTTTTGATTTTCACATATACAGTGCAACTTTGGTTCTCGAACTTAATCTGTTCTGGGAGTCCGTTCGACTCCCGAAACTGTTCGAAAACCAAGACGCAGCTTCTGATTGGCTGCAGGAGCTTCCTGCACTGAATTGGAAGCCGCATAAACCACGTCCGACATTTGGCTACCAAAAAAAGTTTGCAAACCGGAACACTTACTTCTGAGTTTGTGGCGTTCGGGAGCCGATTTGTTTGACAACTAAGCCGTTCAGGAATCAAGGTACCACTTAGAAACTTCAGTAATTCAGCAGCATATAGTTTAACTTTAAGAAAACAAAATAAGATAATATTTTACACACAAACACACACACCACAAACCCACCACATTTCCCAAGGAACAGGCCATATTTGCTTTGCTAACATTTTGTTTCTGCATTGTTGATAGTTATCTGAATATGTATTTGATTCCAGTTCACCATCTGCCTTCCTAGAATGCTTCTGCATAGGTCACATTCCATCATGCAATGAATTCACACTGAAATCAGTGGAGTTTAACAGTGCACTCCTATAGATGTCTACTCAGAAGTACTCAAAGTTCAAAGAGAGACTTACTTCCAGGAAAGTGTGTTTAGGATTGTAACCTAATCATGCCTAGCACTGGACTATATTGTGGCTGTAACTCCTTAGTAAAATTGTACTAAATTTTTATTTTGCTGCTCTCCCATGCTTATTGCCCCCTCCTTTCGCCCCCAATTAATTATTTCATTTTAGAATAGATTTTATGAGGAATTTCTTTTGGGAATGCATTTAATGGGTAGGTTCATGGAGACATGCAACCCATGTAGTTTTAAGGAAGGAACACTACCACTGGTTTAAAGCTGTAGCCATAAGGACTACAAAACACGGAATAATTGATTAACCAAGAGTTCTTGAAGAGGATGATTTGATTAGGGTAATTTATAGAGATTGTATCTCATGTCATCCTTTGTCTTTGAAAACACTGAAGGAAATGGCTTCTGAGTACATTTAGCCGCCAGCATGAGAGATGGTGTATACTGCACGATCACTTACAAGGGACCACTCAATTCTGTACCTTTCCAGCTAGTCAAATATCCAATAACCACACACACACACACACACACTCCTGCCCAGACATCATAGTTCTATGAACAGGAAACTTTTCTAACATTGGCTTATAAAAATATTTGGGGTTGTTCACTGCTCTGCTCTCTGTAGCATAAACATTTATTTAAATGGGGCTGTCTTTCCAGTAATGAAGAATGAAGGAAAAACAATGGTCTGATTTTGACAAATTAACTTGTGATTTGGAGAGTCAGTGAAGCAGGGAAGAGACATTCCTAACTATACTAATTAAACGAGCTTGCAACATTTATTTTAATGCAATGGAACCAGCCATATGAAGATGAACATTTTAATTTATTTTGCAGTGACATTATGAAAAATTTCTCTGCTACAGATTATCTACAAAAACAAATCTCATCAGCATCTAGGTTTTGTGCATGAAATTTACATCCCTCGCGTAAGTCTGACCTTCCCCAGTGAAAACAAATGGAATGAGCTAAGTTAAAAAGTTTCTGCAAAGGTTGTCTTTCCATTGATGTGATGGTTTATGTTCAAATTACCTCTGTGAAAAACACATCCATTTTTCATGGCGCAGCGTAGATGAAAAATTCCAAATCCATTCTAAGGGGAATGCAAATATACCTCATTAGTTCAAAAACATTTTTCATGAAGGACTGCTGAGTATTCTCAGGCAGATGAGGATGTGGAATGAGCCAAGAATGAACACCACGTGTACTAATTGTTTTTAAACTTGTTCCTTTCCTGTCTGGAAACTCAGTTACCATTGCAAGAAGAAGAAGAAAGATCTTGGTGGGGGAGCACAACAGAGTCCAGTGATTATTTCATTCTGTGCCTGTCAATATCGGAGGTTGTTGTTGTTGTTTAGTCATTTAGTCGTGTCTGACTCTTCGTGACCCCATGGACCAGAGCACGCCAGGCACTCCTGTCTTCCACTGCCTCCCACAGTTTAGTCAAATTCATGCTGGTAGCTTCGAAAACACTGTCCAGCCATCTCATCCTCTGTTGTCCCCTTCTCCTTGTGCCCTCCATCTTTCCCAACATCAGGGTCTTTTCCAGGGAGTCTTCTCTTCTCATGAGGTGGCCAAAGTATTGAGGTCTCAGCTTCCGGATCGGAGGTAGTTTCATGAAAAGGCAGGGCATCCGACCCCCATCATCTAAATAAATAATGTTGGATGAACGAAGAGGAATATGGAGACATATGCTGTACACTGTACTTGGTCACATTGGCACAATGTGTTAGAGACTAGGGATGGAGGAGAAATTCAATTTTGCATTGTCATGAGAAGCTTGTCGAACCAGTATGTGAACTGAAACAGAAGCATTCTTCAAAATCTGCACTTCTCTGAATTTTGCAACCAAACAATATGTGTAAAATTGTACATATTAGGGGAAAGCATACATAAAAATGCATAGCTCAGATATATACAATACAAAAATGTACTGCTGCTTGCAAAGATGTTTACACGGGTCCAAATCCATACAAAAATGTGTGTGTGTGTGTGTGTGTGTGTGTAGGCAGGAAGAACCAGCCGCACAAATATAAGATGGAGGACATTTGGCTTACTAGCAATACATGTGAAAAGGATCTGGGGTCTTAGTGGACCACAAGCTTAACATGAGTCAACAGTGTGATGCAGCAGCCAAAAAAGAGAGAGAGAGAAAAGCTAATGCTATTCAAGGGTTGCCATATGTCCTCTTTTCCAGGACACGTCCTCTTTTTCATGGGTAGTCATCATAACAATCCATAGTTTAAAGCAGAAGTTGTCAAATGTGTCCTCTTTTTTGCTCTTCAAAATATGGCAACCCTATCTAGGCTGCATCAACAGAATACAGTGTCCAGATCAAGGCAAGTAAATAGTCCAACTCTCTTCTTCCTCGGTCAGACCACAACTGGAATCCTGTGTCCAGTTCTGGGCGACACAATTTAAGAAGGATATTGACACACTGGAATGTGTGCAGAGGAGGACAACCAAGGTGATGAAGGGTCTGGAAACCAAGCCTTATGAGAAGCAGTTGATGGAGCTGGATATGTTTAGCCTGGAAAAGAGGTGACTGAGAGGAAATATGATAGCCACCTTCAAATATCTCAAGGCTGTCATGTGGAAGATGGAGCAAGCTTGCTTTCTCCTGCTCTGGAGGGTAGGACTTCAAGTTTACTGTCAGAAAGTTCCTCCTGATGTTTAGTCGGAATCTCCTTTCTTGTAACTTGAATCCATTGGCTCATGTCCTACCCTCTGAAGCATGAGAAAACAAGCTTGCTCCATCCTCTATGTGGGAACCTTGAAGATATTAGAAGATGACTATGATGTCTCCTCTCAGCCTCCTCTTTGCTTCATCTCAGGCTAATATCTTGAGCACTGTCATAAGTTCCCTCATAAACGTTTATACAACACAAGCCTGCAGTGATCAGCTTTTGCCCCACACAACTCAAGCAAGGAGACTGACATTTCCTGTGGCTTTCACTGATAACTCAGCACGCATGAAGGATTCTAGCTGGCAGTAAAAAAAAACAATGAAAAGCAAATGCCATTTGATACATTGCATTTGGGAACCCCTGAATTACCAAACATAAGTTCATCTCAAGAGAAGAAGGAGGAGGAGGAGGAGGAGGAGGAGGAGGAGGAGGAGGAGGAGGAGGAGGAGGAGGAGAGGAAGAGTTTGGACTTGATATCTCGCCTTTCACTCCCCTTAAGGAGTCTCAAAGCGGCTAACATTCTCCTTTCCCTTCCTCCCCCACAAAAAAACCCACTTTGTGAGGTGAGTGAGGCTGAGAGACATCAGAGAAGTGTGACTAGCCCAAGGTCACCCAGCAGCTGCATGTGGAGGAGTGGGGAAGCGAACCTGGTTCACCAGATTATGAGTCTACCGCTCTTAACCACTACACCACACTGGCTCTCCATAGCCCTGGTAGATAAGACCAAAGGTAAGACTAGCATCCTTTTCCACAGCAGCCAATCAGATGCCAATGAGAAGCCCTGAAGCTGGAGATGAAGGTACTCAGAGGCATCCTGCTTGTGAACCTGAAGGATGGACAGCGAGTACCATGAAGCTTGTTCCATACCTGCAACATGCAGCTGGTATTTGTTTGCATTTCCCTTTAAAATCCCTTAATAGACAATTGCATGGACAATCCAGAAATCCCTTGTCCAGGAATGTTGAGACCTGATAATGGAATTACCTCTACATGTCCTCTCTTGAGGCTGCTGTAGCTAAAGGACATGCCTTTGTGGAGAAAGTCCTAAGTCCTATCAGAATCTCCAGGAATGGCTGAAAAAGACTGCCAGCTAAAAACCTGGAGAGATAGTGCCAGTCTCAGAAGACACAATACTGAGACAATATTGAGCTAGATGGTTCATGAGCAGCATGAACTAACATGTTGTCCATTCATGTTAAATCATAGCCTTATTTTATTTTATTATTTTATTTTATTTTATTTTATTTTATGGTTTAGCATGATGTCTGAACCAGGCCATTGTAAGTTCATATCACTAGATTTTTCAACCATACACATCATCTTCAGATCTATTCTCTCCATCATGCAAGTAACATCAGAGCAGGAAATTATACATTCACAGCTCTTGTGTTCAAAACAACTGATAACATTCTGTCTCCGCGTCAGAGAAGGTTCTTATAAATTGGATGCACAGCAGGGGGAACCTATTACAATACAACAAGCTTTCCCACCCTGTCTCTTTGGTTGGTTACCCTTCTAAAGGCAGCTGCATAGGGACACAGATATATAAAACATATTCCTCTTCTTTTGAGGATTACTTCGGGTAAGTTGAAAATCGCTATGCGGCCTATCTCTAGCCTAAGGCCGCAGGCTAGCAGTTGAATTTCTTACTTGCAAGACTTTGCTTAAGATGAAGTTCAAAGTCATTCAGAAGCGTTTGCCTGGCACCTGCTTCGTATAACATAGACAGGTGGTTAAAAAACTGTTTTATTTTCTCAGGTTTTAATCAACACATTGTGGCTGTTTTTTGGAGCTGCTTTGAAGCTGTTGTTATAACACTATGTATTGCTTTGTGCTTTATTCTCTGTTTTATTGAATTTGTGTGTAGCCATTTTACACTTTATTGTTTCATTTTTGGAAGCCACCTTGGACTTATATGTGTGTGCGCACATGTGCCATGTAGTTCCCAGTGATCAGCTGATTGATGGCACTTGCCAAGAGCTACACACAGGGATTTAAAGATGCCATCAATCAGCTGAGAGTTGGTACCTGCAACCTCACTTTGACCCCACCATGTCTCTCCCCATCCTATACCTGATGTCAAATATGACAGGTGTAGGTGGGCATGGAGGCAGGTAGACGTGGAGTGGCCAAAATGGCCTTCTGGGCCACATGAGGAGGCCTGATTCAGCCAGAGGTTCCCCAACACTGAAATAGACAAATAAACAATAAACCGAGTGTGCAACACAGGAACCCACTACAGCAGCTCAGCTAGACACATTACTTTTTTTTTCCAGAGACTACAGCAACAAAGACAGCATCTTAAAAAGTAGAGACATCCCCTTGCCAACAAAGGTCCGTATAGTAAAAGCTATGGTTTTCCCAGTAGTGATGTATGGAAGTGAAAGCTGAACCATAAAGAAGGCTGATCGCCGAAGAATTGATGCTTTGGATTATGGTCCTGGAGGAGACTCTTGAGAGTCCCATGGACTGCAAGAAGATCAAACCTATCCATTCTTAAGGAAATCAGCCCTGAGTGCTCACTGGAAGGACAGATCCTGAAGCTGAAGCTCCAATACTTTGGCCACCTCATGAGAAGAGAAGACTCCCTGAAAAGACCCTGATGTTGGGAAAGATGGAGGGCACAAGGAGAAGGGGATGACAGAGGACGAGATGGTTGGACAGTGTTCTCGAAGCTACCAGCATGAGTTTGACCAAACTGCGGGAGGCAGTGGAGGACAGGAGCGCCTGGCGTGCTCTGGTCCATGGGGTCACGAAGAGTCGGACATGACTAAACGACTAAACAACAACAACAGCAACAAAGGGATGTAAGGTCTCTTACGGTCACTAACTCTGCCCTCAGTATATCACCAAACCTGGAGAAAGAGGAGCTCAAGCTTCTGAATTCTCTTGTCTCTTGCTCTGGCTTCAAAATCAGTCTCGTCACAAATATAGCTCCTCCTGGTGGCCACTGAAAATGCATCAGGTGCATATTCCTGCTTTCCTGTGGTCAAAGAACATGGCGGTTTAGATGTTTATGGTTGTTCCAGCTCCCCATAATTTAGCAGTGCGAGACAATGACAGTGAACTGGGAGGAATATGGAAATCAGCTTTCTGTTTTCAAGATGCAACCCCAGTTTTCTAGAGATTAATTTTATGTATAAAGTTTTACATCTCAGAGTGTGATCAGCATTTTCCCCCCTTGGATGACTCTAAGTAAATGCATTTTTGAGTTTGGGAATTCATCATGTCTGATTAATGATGTGTATATAGAGCTTCCTGTATCATTTTCCTTCTTTTGGTCTTTCTTATTCAAGTTGTTTGCTGTACTCCAACCCTGCGGATAGATGGTTCCGCAGTGATAGATGTAAAGTTTGCATAAGACATGTAACAGCAGGACAGCCTATTATCACTGTACATTTTCCATGGCTGTGCAAACCTCTGTAGGCTATTTTATTGCTAATAGATCTGCAGAGAAACAGTCATGATTTTACGACTCTTTTTAAAATGGAAATTCATGTTTGAGAAATACAACTGGGGGGGGGAACAGATGTAAACCACTTAAGCATTTGCAGAAAATTGAGATGCATACTCTTATTTACAGAGCCACAATGCTGCCATCTCTTCACTTTTGAAACTAAAATAAGCAATCTGTTTACCACGGGAGATGAGGAACGATAAACTTGCACATCCTGGCTCCCTCCGCTCTACAAAGCAATAGACAGTGTCACTGTTTCTGTGCTTAATGACACAGACGAAATGGGATGACAATTTTCCCCCACCCAGATTTTATTGCCTATAACACATTCCCCTCTGTAATATATATAGAAGTGACATGAGAGTAGGAAAAGGTTTCAGCATAACTGTGAGTTTACATTTAAATTATGTTATAAAAGCCAAAAATGGTTGCCCAGCACATTACAGGGGTTACCTGGGTATTTAAAGTAATCTGGTTATCAATTTCAGAAACCTAAAGAGCAGCCATCGCAAAGCATTTAGATACAGATCAAAGAACTGGGTATCCTCAGCCATTTCTGAGCCAACGTTGCAGCCCAGTCTAATATATTCTGATTTTGCGGAGAAATGTGAGGATGCACTGGCAAATCTGAACTGAGGACCCAAATGTACAACAGCTGCTAGTTGCAAAGGTTCTCAATTCCTTGGTAAGGCGTTTGTTTTTCAATGTGAGCAAGATCTCAGTGCCTGGGATCAAACAAAAATATATGCTGTAATAATGAATGCAAGAGTGCCTCAAAGCAGGTTGCAGCTTCTCAGTACTAGGTAATCACAGAAACACCCCACACAGTTGGAGTTAGGGAAGACAGCCTTCAACTAGACAGTAAGGCCTCCAAGCCTTGGTGCTGAAATGTGTTTTGTTTTTGTTTTTCAAAAAAGAAGAAAAGAAGCTGGCTTCTAGAAACTCACACCAACACTTTTGCATCATAAACAGTACCGGCAAATGGCAGTTTTCTGTGAAAAACAAACCAAAGTTATAAATCCCAAGGATTTGTCCCAGGACAGCCATGGTTAGTATTTGAATGCTGACATGAGATCAGGGGTGGCCCCTCCTGTTTTGCCTGCCACTCCCGCTCCCTGGAGGGATCTGGGTGATCTTATGGGGCTCTTGTGAGATCTCACTTGAACCAAGTAAGGGAGGGTGGACGGCAGACTTCTCCTCACTTACACTGGAGGAAGACACAAATGGTGGAAACTGAATCAGCTTACTTCTGTAGTCAGTGCATGGCTTCCCCACACAGGAATAGGACGCACATTTCCAAAACACTTGAAGTGAATTTTTGAGAAGCTTACACTTAAACTTTTGCAAAACGGAAAAAAAAAATTCTAATTACTATATCCAAAAGCTTTTTTGACCCTTTGCACTAAAACAAGGAAACCACAGCAGCAGAGGAAAGGGACAGATTTTTCCAACAGCTGTCTAACATTTCTGTCAGTGTTGACACGAAATACATTTAAAAGCCTCAGAAAATCATCAGAACATTTAGAGCCCAGTGATGACAATTTCCAATCTCCAGTTGCAAATTTGGAATGGCTTTCGGTATTTCAGTATTAGCTTTTCAAATGAACATCTGGCAATATTTTTTTTTGTACAAAAGAAAGACTGAATGAAAACATCCCCCAAATATAGAAACTACCTGTCTACTTATTTTCTCAGTTCAGATACAGAGGCAGATGTTTTGGAAGAGTTTAATATAAATCTATTTTGATGTTTGCCTTTCTTTGAAAATGTTATTTATTTATTGGTGTGTGAGAAGTTCTGAGCTGCTACTTTCAGCCACATGGCTTTAACCAACCTCTCTTGTTTTAGACAGGAACGGAGCCTGAAAATAACCTATACCAATAGTTTAGGAACTTTTACCATTTAGTAACCAAGCTATAGTTTACTGCCTGTGCAACTTTTTTCTGACTGCTGCCTAGAAAAGCACATGAATCTGAGCTTTGGATAGTTTGTAAGCAAACAATTTTATAAGATACCAAATATATGGTCTTTTTCTATGGTAGGTGAAGTGGAAAACTTTGGAAGGTGCTTTTTAAAGAGGACATTTTGGAATTCACCGGAAAGGGCACACTTTAAGGTGTTACAGCCTGTATTTCCACACTTTTCTTTCCTGTGTGTTTTGCCACGTTAAATCTCTGCTGAAGTTCTGCCACCCAAGAGTACTTGCTCCAAACTCGCATCTTGGCTTTCAGTGAATTTTCCCCACACCTCACAGGGCTGTTGTGAGGATTAAATGAGGAGGGAGAGAGACATCTATGCCACCTTTAGCTCCTTGGAAAAAAAGGTGGGCACTATAATTTAAGGGACACTTGCTCCTCCATGAAGGTGGTCTAGTTACTGAGATAGTGCTACAATTCCTATATAAAGCTCAGTCTCAGAGTAAAGGTAAAGGTAAAGGGACCCCTGACCTTTAGGTCCAGTTGCAGATGACTCTGGGGTTGCAACGCTCATCTTGATCTATAGGCCAAGGGAGCCAGTGTACAGCTTCTGGGTCATGTGACCAGCATGACCAAGTCGCTTCTGACCAAGCCGCTTCTGGCAAACCAGAGCAGCGCATGGAAATGCCATTTACCTTCCCACCGGAGTGGTACCTATGTATCTACTTGCACTTTTGACATGCTTTCAAACTGCTGGTTGGCAGGAGCAGGGACTGAGCAATGGGAGCTCACCCCATCGAGGGGATTCAAACCGCCGACCTTCCGATTGGCAAGCCCTAGGCTCAGTGGTTTAGACCACAGTGCCACCCGCGGCTGCTGCTGAAGCAACAACTGAGCCTTGTCTCTGGGAAACTAACAGCCCTGCCTTTGCACATCTATGTAAATCCTACTGAGTTTGATGTAACTCACTCCTAGGCATATGTTGAACATGGTGTGCCTTTCGTCTGAGCAGATATGCATAAGACCATACTGAAGAAGAGGGGCGGGATCCTGTAAACCACAAATTTGCAATTGGCCAACAAGCCAAGCCAAAAATTGTGCAGCCCTGCATAACTCACTTTTTAAAATGCGGATAGACTTGTTCTGGGACTGGCAGTGGAGGTGGTAGTAAATACTCTTTCCCTCTCCTTTCGAACAAAGCTTTGCTTTGTGACTAATTTTGGGAATCTTATACCATGCACTGTTGCTTAAAATGTATATTTTATTAACGGGAAAATGTGCATTCTTCAATTTACTTGAACAAGAACAATCAAAGAAGGAGCTGCATTACTCTCATGAAAGGAGATCTTTGTCTTTTTGGGTAGATATGTTTAAGCCACAGACAGCCAATTATCAGCAAAATGAATGGCTGCCTTTAATTGAAATTGTTTGCTTTACTATTTAAGATGGTGTTGCAAAATCTATGTTTCATTCATTCTCCACATAACCTGCTAGATTAGGACTTTACTGCATTGCCCCAATTCATAGATAAGGAATGTGGCAGTTCACACAAGGGTTTTTTCCCCTTCGATATGCAAGCAGTCTCAACTGTTCATGCATTTGCATGAATAATTTAATTTGCGAGCTGTCAGATACAGCTGACAGCAATTCCCATGATCAAAGCATCTGAAAATGAGTTGCTGCGATCGTGCAAATTATTGCCTGTATCCTGGTTCATATGTTGTTCAAATGAGCATTTGTCTGAGAATGGTCAAAATATGAGAAGGTATGTGTGAATATGCAGAACACCAAACCCAGCATATTCATAAATGCAGTCCGTTTGACTGCTCTAATTCGGTATATCATCACCACCATCATCATTATTGTCAACTACCTTGAGGATTTGGAAATACTATTTGGTCAATGGCTTTAAGGGCGTGTGTTAGCCCAGAAAAGCGTAATAAAAATAAAATAATATATCAATATGTATCAAACAAAGCCATTTCCCTTCCTGAGGAAACAAAGTTGCGGGCTGGTCATGAGCTCGCCCCATGTGCAGGGGGCATGGCTAGCCCTCGCATCATAGGAAGTGCCAGCTGTGACTCCCTTAGGCTGACCAATCCGGTCAACCAGGGGGCGTGGCTTGCTCCATTTAAGCAGCCTGTGGCCAGGGATTGGCCTGGCAGTTAGGCATTGGAGTATATGGCTGGAGGTGATGGGAGGTAGTGGTGGCCATCACCTACCCCTTCTATTTCAAGAGTATTCTATTAAAGGAATCCGAGGGGCGTGGTCTCTGCCCGAAGCCCAGGCAGGGGCTAGGGCCATGGCACGACCCCTATCGGTGACCCTGGGGGAGATCCTAGTTGATGTGCATCAACAGGGCTCCCCCTACTGGTGGTTAACCCTTCGGAGACTTCCTGCAGGTGGGCAGGAGTCAGATATAGTCGGTTTGGGTCCAATGCCTAAGCCAATACCACTCACATTCTGCAACCAATAAAGTTGTGGCCTTTTTCAGCCCATTAACCTAAAAAAACTGGTGTCAAGTGTCTTTATTCCAACAAAGGGACAGGGTTCAGGACCTTGCCACGCAAAACATTTTGTCTGAACCTGTCCTGGGTGGAGGTGACTTGTTGCAACTACCGAGCTAATTCACAGATGGGGCTATTGAACAAGTATTCCCCTCCCTTCCAGACTGAAAGTCTTCTGGCCAACCTGAATTTTAGAAAGATGGAGGAGCAGAGCTTCCCACACAGCCAGAATTCTTCCCATTATATAGAGATCATGGGTCACACTGTCCTTGAGATTACACATGCTCAAAGCCCCAAAATGCAAAAGAGCAACTTGGGGTCCTTAGGTCAGAGATAGGGAGCCTGTAGCCTCCAGAGGCTGTTGGACAAATGAAATGAATTTGGATATGCAGAAGATATTAAAAAATAAATTTAAGGAACCACACGAAAAGGGGGAAGGAAGTCAAACTCTGAAATGTTAACTTGATTCTAAAACTAATGAAATGTATGAACTTGAAAGTATAAATAAAAACTTAAAAAAATAAGAAGACTCTCCTTTTGTCTGTCTCGAATCTTCCAACAATTCAGCTTCATTAGATGACCAAGGCTTCTTGTATTCTGGGAGGGAGAACAACCCAAACCAGAGCTGTTTTGGTAGATGGAGAGGTATGCTGCTTTCCTTATACACCTCGAAATATAATGTCAGTGTTTGGAAGCATTAATGCCGAGACTGTACCAAAGATCAGGAATAGTTGGCTATGCCTTCAAGATCATCTGCAGTATACACTGGTGGAATGGAACTATCAGCAAAACAGCACCTCACAAACAAGGTATTTTCCCTTATTTTTAGTTGGGTTGTTTTTTTAAGGTTTGTTGTTGATGATAAGTGACAGAGTTTTTTGTCTGTTCTGAATTAGATGTATATTCTGCAGCCCAGCTCATCAGTTACCCTCATTCAGCATGGCTGGGAAAAGACAAAAGAGTCTCTGCAGACTAGAAGTTAAAATGCGGGTCTGATTGACACCATCTGCGGTGAAGAATGGCTCGAATGAGTTCTCATCAGCACTCTTGCCATCGTTTCTTTGGAATAATGCTGGATAAAGTTAGCAATTTTGGGGAGGGGAGGGGAGTATTTAAGGCAAAATTCACAGAAGACCCTTTCTTGATCAAACAAACATTCCATCAACATCCATGTCCCATTCCTAGCACAAGACTGAACTTACGATAGATCTTATGATAAAGCACATGATCGTTGCTTGTTTCGTTTGCGGCAGAGTTCTGAAAAGCATGAAAACCTCTCCAGTTCCTCCACAAATATTAAATATCTCAAAGAATACTCTGTTCAGATTTCTGTAGATAAGCATCCAGTTAGAAAAATGAAGCTTGATAGATACTTAGCCATTGTTCTCACACTTGGTCCCATCATCTTTATCCTTGGAAGGAGGAATAGGATCACGACACTTGGACAATATGGTAGCTTAGATCTCTGCTGTTCCATTCACAAAAGGAAACTGACCAGACTTTGAAATACCTTGTGGATCATTTCATTCAAAATACACTTCACACATGTGGAAAGTATGTTTCCTCAGAGCCCTTCTGAAATCTGTTTATTCAAACGGTTCTGAACTATTGAGTGTTTCATTGACATGTATTGTCTGTAAGGCAACTGACAATAATCTCATCGAGCAAGTTGGGTCTGGTGGCATCATCTCCCACAGCAAGAATGACTGAGCTATGTATCACCTAGCTTGGAACATGCAGAAACAGATAGGATAGATGAGAAGAAGAAGAAGCAACATTTGATTTCTTGTTGGTACAAAGAACCCAGATCCCATTAAAAACAAAAAGACTGGAGATGCTGAAATAAGTAATACTGAATTAGAGGGGGCGAAGATTATACCAGATGATACCATAAATTAATTTAACTCGAAAGAGCCATAAAAAAAAGCTGGTATAAACCAATAGCATGCAGCAGACAGAAAACTTAAAATGCAGAGGAATTAGCCCATAAATGTCCTTGGACATCAGAAATATTCATTCCTGGAAAATTGTGTGTTGGATGAATCTCCTTAATAATACAACTTTTTATTGGGGAAGAAACCGACAAAGAAGCATAATAGAACAAACCCTTTGACCCTTTGTTGGTTACACCACATAACTAGCCTTCCAGGTTATGGTATTTATAAAAGCAGATCTATAGCAGTTGTTTCATATATGGAGCTTTCCAGGCAAAGGGAATAGCACCCTCTTTGGGTTGTGAAGACAAAAAAAGACCAGCAACCTCCACTCTGATTGGTGAGTAGTGACCACACCTAAGGCCTTTGGCTTACTCATGCAAATGATGCAGGCTGATAAATGTAACCTGCCAATTTCTTCTTTTGTTGCTTCTGAGGCTTGTCGCCTGATATCAAGTATTCCAGCTGTATCCCTAAATCTCATCTGTCTGATGTTAGCATCCAATAAGTCTCTGGCTTTGGTATCCTGTTTTTCTAACTCCTCATCTATTTCCCTATCTGTCTGTGTTTCCTGGAACTGCTGCAATGCCTGACATTATTCTCCCGCTCTATACCTCACAGATTGGATCAACGCATGCTCCCTCATGCCTTGCTTCTGGACTTTTCTTACTGGCCTGGAAATGCCAGAAGGGGCTCACGGCACACAATCTGACCTATGCTTTAAGTTTCAGAACCTGGTACTGCAAAGGCAAGTTACGTTCCGGTGAGTGCAGAGAAGAAACGCAGAAGCAATTTGCTTATGGCAAGTCCTATTGGTGTACATACATTCAGCAAATTTAGCTACATATAATTTATAGCATGGTAAAAAGTAGAGACATCACCTTGCCAACAAACGTCCGTATAGTAAAACCTATGGTTTTCCCAGTAGTGATGTATGGAAGTGAGAGCTGGACCATAAAGAAGGCTGATTGTCGAAGAATTGATGCTTTTGAATTATGGTGCTGGATGAGACTCTTGAGAGTCCCATGGACTGCAAGAAGATCCAACCTATCCATTCTGAAGGAAATCAGCCCTGAGTGCTCACTGGAAGGACAGATCGTGAAGCTGAGACTCCAGTACTTTGGCCACCTCATGAGAAGAGAAGACTCCCTGGAAAAGACCCTGATGTTGGGAAAGATTGAGGGCACAAGGAGAAGGGAACGACAGAGGGCAAGATGGTTGGACAGTGTTCTTGAAGCTACCAGCATGAGTTTGACCAAACTGCGGGAGGCAGTGGAAGACAGAAGTGCCTGGCGTGCTCTGGTCCATGGGGTCACGAAGAGTCGGACACGACTAAACGACTAAACAACAACAACAATGTCTACTTACTAGCTCAATTTCTATGGTGTCGCTAGAGTTAAGTGGGCAGATTATTCTACTGCTTTGTAAGGTCCAAATATATTCATAGCTGCACTTAATAGTTGGGTTAAAAGGACAAAGACCATGGAGAATCTCATCATGAGAGTTTTTGGTTCTTCTGATACTGACTGACAGATGACAGGCACCTCTAGACTGCCACTGAGAGAGATTCAAGCACACACTGGAATGTTAGTCTTATGCATTTAGAGTGGATCAAAGTGTTATGTTGACCTAGTGCAACAAATCCACTTAAAAACAAACAAACAGACTTTTTGCTGTTAGGAAAGTGACAGGAAAACATACTGAAAAGCATGGGATGAACAAATGATTGATGGGAAGATGTGCAAACACCCCGCAAGCAAATAAGAATGAATGCTAATTGTCATATAACCACCCTCTAAACAAATAAGAACAAGCACTCAAAAACAATTGGACATAGTCTAACCATTTCATAAACTTTGTGTATGTGAATCTGGATGAATGCTCAATAAGCAGGTCGTATGGAGGAGCCACATGGTACTAAAATCCCAAGTTACCATATTTTTCACTCTATAAGATGCACCAGACCACAAGACGCACCTAGTTTTTGGAGGAGGAAAACAAGAAAAAATATATTCTGAATCTCAGAAGCCAGAACAGCAAGAGGGATTTCTGCGCATTGAAAGCAGTGATCCGTCTTGCTGTTCTGGCTTCTGGGATTGCTGTGCAGCCTGCATTCGCTCCATAAGACGCACACACATTTCCCCTTACTTTTTAGGAGGGAAAAAGTGAGTCTTATTGAGCAAAAAATACAGTACTTTATTACTGCCACTTGAGGGTTGGAGCAAGTGACACTCTTTTTGGCTGTAGCACATATGGAGGTAGCATGTCATTGGGAGACAGAGATGATAAACCTTGTAAACTGGTTTTCATACATTTGACTGGCAATATTGTCAGAACAATTGACACACCAGAAGGCAAGAGATGGAGGGAAAGATGATAAATTTGTAGAGGACAGGTCCCCCCCCTTTCTTATTTATAGGGGAGCAGGGGGTGTTCAACCACCAGTTACACAGGTTTGTTTTGGAGGGATTTATTGAGTGTTCAGATCTCACGGCTCTCACTTGTGAGGTGCCTCAGGGCTCTGTCCTCTCCCCCATGCTTTTTAACATCTATATGAAGCCGCTGGGAGAGATCATCAGGGGGTATGGGCTGGGCGTCCAACACTAAGCGGATGATACCCAGCTCTACCTCTCCTTTAAATCAGAACCAGTGAAGGCAGTGAATGTCCTGTGTGAGTTTCTGGAGATGGTTAGAGGTGGCTAACAGATTGGAGTTGAATCCCCACAAGACAAAAATACTTTCCCCGGGCGACAGGGGGCTGGTGAGTTTAGGGAACTTCCTGGTCCTGAATGGGGCAACTATGCCCCTGAAGGACCAGATATGGAGCCTGGGAGTTATTTTGGACTCACAGCTGTCCGTGGAGGCGCAGGTTAATTCTGTGTCCAGGGCAGCTGTCTACCAGCTCCATCTGGTACGAAGGCTGAGACCCTACTTGCCCGTGCACTGTCTCACCAGAGTGGTGCATGCTCTGGTTATCTCCCGCTTGGACTACTGCAATGCGCTCTACATGGGGCTACCTTTGGACTGGTGACTGGGAGTGGCTGTTGAGACCATATAACACCGGTCCTAAAGGATCTTCACTGGCTCCCAGTACATTTCCAAGCACAATTCAAAGTGTTGGTACTGACCTTTAAAGCCCTAAATGGCCTCAGCCCAGTATACCTGAAGGAGCATCTCCATCCCCATTGTTCAGGTCCAGCTCTGAGGCAGTTCTGGCTTTTCCCTCCCTGCGAGAAGTGAGGTTACAGGGAACCAGGCAGAGGGCCTTCTCAGTAGTGGCACCTGCCCTGTGGAATGACCTCCCATCAGATTTCAAAGAAATAAACAACTATCTGACTTTTAGAAGACATCTGAAGGCAGCCGTGTTTAGGGAAGTTTTTAATGTTTGATGTTTTATTGTGTTTTTAATATTCTGTTGGGAGCTGCCCAGAGTGGCTGGAGAAACCCAGCCAGATGGGCGAGGTATAAATAAGAAATTATTGTGATGATGGTGATGATGATGATGATGATACTTTTCTTGGATTGGTTGGTGGTACATTGCCCTGTTTTATTATTTTTTATAATTTGTTGGAAGCCACCCAGAGTAGCATTATTATTATTATTATTATTATTATTATTATTATTATTATTATTATTATCATCATCCCTGGCCATTGGCCATGCTGGCTATTATCTTGGCTATCCCTGACTTAGAGCAATAAACAGTCTGTTTTCCTGCATGGATTTCTATGTGTGCATGCTAAGCCTGATGCTAAGTACTGGATAAATTTGTCTCACTGAAGCAACTGTGACATTTGAGCTAAATATACCCAATAATTAATATGATTGTCTTGAAACCTTGACCAACCCCTGAACACAACAATCCCAGGAATTTTGAAGAACTCCCAGGCTGAAATATAGTACCAAAAAACCTGTATGAACACTTTGTTAAATGCACAGATTTAACCCTGCTGTTTTGCTCCTAATCATTATTAATTGCCTCCAGTGGTGGACATTAATTTCCCTATTGCAGCAACATGCATCTTGAGTTTGGGCATATCCTAATATATCAAGTGGGACAGGTGATATAATTCAGCTGGTCACAGCTGGAAAGAAGACAGCCACCCACATGCAGGCAGTCTGTCAGCCTTAGTTACGCAGCAGACACCACCGCAGCTTCCATAGCAACGTGGTGCATTCATCTCTGGGGAGAACTTTACAAGAAGTATAGCCATTTGGCTCATCCTATTTAATCTGTTATTGTCTTAGCAGCCAGAAGAAGTCTTTTCGCCCAGGCGTTCACTTGGAATTGTTTGGAAAGAAGAGAATTTAGATGTGTGGTGTGTCTGGCAGTTTTGTTGTGCCTTTACACGGACTGTAGTGGGGTAAGGAGTTGCATGACTCCCAAAGCCAATGGATAATGAGCTGTTAGGCCTTGGTTGACTGACAGTGAGGGGAACCAAACAACAGTTGCACACATCTGTAGGTTTTCCAACCTTTAAAAACACACATCAAAAAAACCATGAAACTTTGAAGGCAACTATCAAGAAGCAACCACTTTACCATTGCCATTCTTGCCACTTGTCTTCTCAGCTCTTCCACTCCTGTTGATAACGGCCTTTGACACTGAGTTTATCTTTTTATAAAGCAAAGTCTTAGGGCATCTATATCTTGTGGGATAACTAGAGATTTATAGATTCTCATATAACCAACATGCTTAAGTCTAATTAATGCATTTAGGGGTTAATACCATGGGGAAAGCTGTCCTGCTGGGCTTAGCTATGCCACTTCCCCTCACCTTGGGAGGAACAAGGTCATCAAGACTTGGTTCTTGGTTCTCCCCCAGTCTACCTGTGAACTTCAGCATGTGGTTTGAGCTGGTTGCTCCAGCTCAACCACATGTGTTTTACAAACCTCTCTTGAGTTCCTATACCAATGATTTAGGAACTTTTACCGCTTTGTAACTAAGCTAAGTTTTACTTTTCTCACTGACGTATGGAAATGCACATGAACCTGACCTTTGACAAATTTGCAAGTTAACAATTTTTAAACATACCAAATGTGTGGTATTTTTCTTAAGCTGGTGGAAGAAGGAAACTTTGGAAAGAAACTTTTTAATGTGACATTTTGGAACTCACTCAGAGGGGCACATTTTAAAGGTTTTTACGACCTATATTTCCACACTTTACTTTGCTGTATGTTTTGTGATTGTGATTTAATTCTGTACTAGGGTGCACTCACCAAAGCGTACGTGCTCCACACTTAGTTCTTGGCATCCAGGAATTCTTTCTCATTCATATATATATATATATATATATATTCATCCATCAATCAATCTATAGGCATCTCTGCCTTTGCACAACCCTCCCTTCTCCCTGCCCCACTTCCTTATGTTAGCCATAGCTCTAAAAGGAGGGTTCATATTTTGGAATTCTTGAAAAGGTCAGAATTGGTTGCTTTATTTTCAGTCCCCTCGAAATTATTCCTTTCCAAGCTCCATGCATGATAGCATGAATCCTAATTAGATTTTCAAGGTTACAGTTAGCTTCTATAGGAAGCCCCCTCCCCCCTCCCCCACTGAGACAACATACTGTCAAAGCAAATTATCTGGCAATGTACAGTGGAGCTTACATTAGCAACAGTTCCTCCTTGATTTTTGTTTTCATAGAATCATCGGCTTTAAAAGGATCTCAAGGGTAATCTAGTCCAAGCCCCGCGATGGCACTTCTCACTAAATTTCAAGCTGCCTTGAAAACCTTGCTCCACTCTTCAGGAGAGTTTGCATGTTCACAGGAAGTATTTGTTCCGCTGCTGGGGGACAATGGAATGCTTTTTGGAAAATAACCCACACAAGTGTACATTGGTGAACCTTGGATCTTTTCGGGGTACGAGTGTGACCCTGAAAGACAGGAAAGGCACACAGAAGCTCTCCAGTCTACAATTGTGTGCTTGTGACCTCAGTCAAAGGAATTGAGGGAGCTCCTTCTATATTGATCCTGGCCAATTCAAATGCCTGCATGTTAAACAAGTACACACCAGTTTGACTGGAAAGCAGGACTGCTCTAGAGGCTTCAGTTTAAGCACCCAATGGAACAGGTGGGGGAAAGGAGTTAATTGGACCCTCCCACCTGCCATAACTCACCATGCTCTGTCTACTGCCTGGAGCTGTTTTCCTCAGACGTGAGCCTGGCTGGAGTGGGGTAGGGGACAACTCCAAGCAGCAGAACACAGGGGAGGGGACAAGGTTTGGTTTCGTTTTTTCAATAATTTTTATTTAGTTTCAAAATAAACTTATAACAAAATCAATTAAAAGTCCATATAAAGAGATTGCTCTGCATCTCAAGACTTTCCCCATCCTCTCCATGGTTCCTATTTACAACTGCATATCCACATTTTTTATCCGTCTGAATTTATCCATAGTCCTTGTTACCTTACAAGTGAGATTAAAATCCCACTAATGTTTTCATCTGCTTACAATGGTCTCCTAAATAAATTATAAATTTTCCATTCTTTTTTAAAGTTCTTGTCCTCTTGGTTTTGTCCCAATCCCTGGGTACCAGCCATGCGACATCACCAGGGTCGGATTTAGGTTTGATGAGGCCCTCAGCTACTAAAGGTAATGGGGCCCTTTATATGTCCAGCTGTCCTTTGTCAACAACAAATTGCCACTTTTTTGTGTTGAATATATGATGTATGGTAATTTATGGACCTAATAGGTATCTAAAGCCATTTGCTCATAACCTTTGCAACCAGTCTATGCAGAATGTAGGCACCCAATATTTAGAAATGGGCAAACCAGGGATATTTTAGGGAGCAGGCGAGCAGGCAGGGCCTGTTATTTACATCATAGGAGCCTACACAACACAAAACACTGTTGCTGTATGTAGGTTTTATTGTATTTGTTTTTTATCTTATATTTTGGAAATATATTAAAGGGAAAAAACTGGAAATATATCCAGTTTTTTCCCTTTAATTTTTTGGGGGCTCCCAAGAGAGTGGGGCCCTAAGCTATAGCTTGTTTAGCTTATACGTAAATCTGGCACTGAACATCACTGTGGTGTGTGGCCTCTACATAGAATTTTGGTGGGGCCCGGCCCCTTCTTTGAAAATTTGTGGGTCCCCATGGCCCCACATAGATGACGCCTATGTTTTGGGGTATACACTGTGGTCTCTTTTGGATGGACCGCTAAACTTCGGTTTAGCATTATGCACAATTGTGCCGCCACCAACAGCAAACCTCACAACCTTGTCCTCTGACAGAGTCATGAAATCAGGAGCTTTTAAACTAATCAGACTTGTTGCATCCAAATGTGGATGGAAGTTTGGTTTGTTTAAATTATAGCCTGTTAAATTATAGTTAGAATCAAACAATGTTTTATAATACAGGCTTGTTTTCAAACCAGGGTTTTTTTAAAAAGGAAAATTTAGAACTGCCCAGTGACACACAATTATAATTTATGTGGGGAGCATGCACTGCTATAACACACTTTTCCTGGAATTTTCCTTGTATGTGCATATTGCTCAAAAGCACTCAGAAAGCCAGGAAGAGTTTGGTGCTAGGACAGATTTGCCAGCAGAATTTGCTTAAGAAAAACAATTCTGATTTTTCTGCAACCTCTGTCATGGACTCTCATCAGACTTTGTTGTTGCTTTCTAGGCAAAAAGAAAAGAAAAGAAAATGTTTAGGTTAAACCTGCCGGTGCTGTTATTACAAATCTTTCTAGTTCTACTAAACAACTTTATTTCAGCTTGACTTGCTGTTTACAGCCTATCAAAAATGGAATCCAGTGTTATGTTCACAATTATTAACACTAGAGGTTGGAGGGGTTTGTTCTAAGAAGGTAAAACTAAAACGCAGCAGCAGTAATATGTGGACTTGAGTTTTCAAGTGGCTATGTACTCTCCTTGTATTAATTAAACCAGTTCAGCTTAGGAACTAGACATTGATGCAATATGTTGTTTCCATTCCTGGAAATACATTCCCTAAGAGTTAATAAATAATCTAGGAGCGCTAATCTTTTAAAGTCAGCTCGGAGAGATGAAGTCATTTGCTAGCATTGTAAGCAAAAAACAGCAGCTTACTCCCTTCTGCACCGAGAGTTAAAGCTGCAAAAATTATTAGAGGCTTCGTGTTATTTCAGTTGGACATTTGCCTGGACTTTTTAGCATCCCAAATCATCCCAAATTATGCACTCAGACAGGGAAGTGCCTACATTTTAAGATCTCATTCCAGCACAAGCATTTGGGTGTGTCATTTTCCTCCCCCTTAGAATTGCTCCATTTCCCATCATTTATTTTGATTCAACGGCAGCGCCAGATAGAGAATATTTTTGTTCTAAGGTAATAAAGTATGCTATTGATCATGACATAATTGGTGTAGCAGAAGAAAAAGAGTAAAAAAAGAAGAATCGTAGAGTTGAGAGGGATCTTGACAATAATCTAGTCCAACCCCTACAATGCAGGAATGGGCCGCTGTCCAACACGGAGATCAAACCTGCAGCCTTGGAATGATCAGCAACACTGCTTTAACAAAGTACAATCCAGAGCCTTGCAGGCAACTTTTTTTTTTTAACAGTCTCACTTCTTGTAAAGCCCATGGACCCTGGAAAACAGCAAGATATTAGATCAGAAAAAAATAGAGTTGTATCAGGATAGAAAAGCAGAGGGGCCCCATTCTGAATCTGGGGGTTTATTGAAAGCTGTGGAGGAAGCCACTGGGGTGCCTGGGGCAGCGTGCCCAGGGGCAGGGCGAGCTGCCCATAGGGGCGGGGTGCACCGTGGGGCCTCCTGAGTCTGCCAGCCTCTTCCCACTTAGGCGCCCTACAGCTAAGGGGCGGGAGGCAGCGGGCAGACCGTTTGAGCAGCACGGAGCCTGCGCTTGCCCAAGCCACCGCATCTCTCCCAGGAGAGATGCATGGCTTGGACACACTGCAGGCCCTGCAGTGAGTGCCACCCAGCATTTTGTCACCCCCCTCAGTGGTGACACCTGGGGCAACCGCACCCACCACAAACCCCTTCCTCCGCCCCTGTTTATTGATACTGTGCTTGGGGAGGGAGACTCCTGAATCTCAGAGTTGGGAGTCTAAAGCAGGAACTCCCAGACTGTGCATAGTTTGATGCTGAAAAGCACCAGACCTGAAGTTGACTCCTGCTTAGTTGATGTGTAAAGTCCAGCCAGACTCAGAGTTCTTACTGCCAGAATTAAGGAGATAAATGACTACTCATATGGATTCTGCTGTAGAGCTCACACAATAGGGAGGGATCCCATTTTTCTGCAGCATACTTAAAGACTATAATTTCATCACGCAGCCCTGTAATTCATTTCTCCAGTGTACTGCGCAATATTTGTCATTGCTTTCGTTTCATAGATTCACGATAAACGGTTTAACGCACAAGCACATAATGTTTGCTACTGATAACATCAATTACACCCACTGTAAATAAGCTAAATATTCACGCAAGCTATATCTTGTCCTCAGTGTCCTTTGGGGATACAGACACAAATCTTGAAACTATTCCTTCCCCAATGGGGGTGTCAAAGGGAGTTGTGTACCAAAACTGGACAAGGGAGGCTTTAGTGGGCAGGGGCTGGCGAGAGAGGACGCTACACAAATCAGTCCAGGTAAACACTTCGGCAATTCTCTTTCCATAAAATATTTGCATTCTCCTGCACCATTCTGTTTGCCAAGGGCACAGTTTGATCTGTAATTAATTACTTCTATGCCAGGACTCTGGAGAGTGTTTTGGGAGCCCCTGATCCCTGCTGTGTTAAGCGGCATGGCGTATAAATACTCTAATTGCAGAGAACACAATGAAGAGAAATGATCCCAGAAGCAACAAATGAAGAATTTTGTCCCTCATTAGGCAATTGTGGGCCCAAGGCACTAGTATCATTTCCCCATCACACAAGCCTGCGCAGAGTTAAGTTTGGTGGGTTGAAATGTCACACCACCAGGAATGACAGTGCAGGAAGGAAAATGTCCGGATGGGCTCTATTTTGCTATTTGACTTTTAGAAGATATCTGAAGGCAGCCTTGTTCAGGGAAGTTTTTAATGGTTGCTGTTTTATTGTGTTTTTAATATTTTGTAGGGAGCTGCCCAGAGCGGCTGGGGCAACCCTGTCAGCTGGGTGGTTAATAATAATAAGGGATGCGGGTGGCACTGTGGTCTAAACTGTGGGCTTGCCGATTAGAAGGTCGGCGGTTCGAACCCCCACAACGGGGTGAGTTCCTGTTGCTCTCCCAGCTCCTGCCAACCTAGCAGTTTGAAAGCATGCCAGTGCAAGTAGATAAATAGGTACTGCTGGGGTGGGAAGGTAAATGGCATTTCCATGCACTCTTGTTTCTGTCATAGTGTCCCGTTGCACCAGAAGTAGTTTAGTCATGCTGGCCACATTACCCGGAAAGCTGTCTGTGGATAAACGCCGCTTCCCTCAGCCTGTAAGTGAGATGAGAACTGCAATCCCATAGTCGCCTTTGACTGGACTTAACCATCCAGGGGTTCTTCCCCTTTTTTACAACAACAATAATTCTAGGAGTAATGGGAAAAGATAAGATGAGACATAGTGAGAAAGTGGTAAGTGGATAATGCAGTTGAAAATAAATAAGATATAAGATGATAATGATTTCAACACATGGATAGTCGGGACAAAAACATGCACTAGCTAGTATACAAAACCTAGTTCTGTTATAATTTCCTGCTTTGGTAGGTGGTGGTGGCCTATGACTTTAAACATGCATACTGGAGTATAAGTAGCTGCCAGAATACTAGGGCTTCACAAGATGGCCTGTTTATTGAGCGTTCACCCTGATTTGCTTGCACAAAGTTTATGCGATGATTAGACTATGGCTGCATTCACACGGGAGTTTATTTCATTTCCCTCACTATTAATTTCTGCATTATATTTGAGCTTTCACACAATGTAAAAGCCACTTCTGGAAGTCTGGCAGAATCCAGTGGAAGTTTAGCACTTATTTCCATGTTAAGTGCTTCAAGGGGTGGGTGGGGGGGAGATCAGTTTGCAACTCCATTAACCCAGAAGATTACAAGTGTGAAGTGATGAAATTTGGGGTGGTATATTGGCATCAAGTTCCCCCTGCCATTTTCATGGGTGAATCACGAGGGAAGAGGAACATGTATGAGTAGAAAGGGTAGAGGAGTAGCAGTTGTGTTGTAGATCACGCACACTGGTGCGAATGAAATTTCGCATGATGTGCATGTACCATGGTCAAAAAGCCACAGTTCCATAGTGCAATGAGTTCTACATTGTGAAAGGAGCATTAGAAAAGAGGACAGAAGCTCTAGCATTATAATCAGGAAAACTAATGCAAAATTCCCCACATGTGAATTCATCCTAAGTGTTGTCTTTGTTGAAAATTTGTTCTGATTCTTCATAGGGAGCTTATTTGACAATGAACATTCATTCTGCATTCATCCTGATTTGTTTATATGTCTTACTATTAGCTGCCCACTTTTCAATGCATTTCCCCATTACTTTCCTAACTGCAAATAGCACTTTTTAAAAAGTGGTTTTGTTCAAAACCCTAAAATGTATTTAATATAATTGACTTTTTATTTCTAGTCTTTGTATATCGTATTGTTGTTTTATTGCTATGCCTGACAGCCGATGCAAATAAACATTCATTCAAGTGGCTTTGTTGGGCTTTGGAATACAATTGTTGGGCTCTGGAGAAAAGGAAGCAGCAGTTTCAGATAACAAGAAAAGCTTGTTTGGTCCTAGGAAGAGAGAACTACACCAGAGCATTGGTCTATCCAGCTCAGTATTGTCCACATTGAGCAGTCGTGGCTCTCCAGGCTTTCAGACAGGCCTGCCTGGAGATGCCAGGGATTGAATTTGGGACCTTCTGCATTTAAAGCAGATCTGTACTACTCCCTCCAGGATGAAGAAAAGAAAAGGAGGAATAGGAGCAAAGAGGGGACAAGGAAGCTACATAATTGATAGCAAACACCAATACATGCTTAACATGGCTTTGAGTTAGACCTCAGATCCATAAATCCCAAACTGGCTCACGGATGTTGAGCATGGCAATGCGAGAAGGGCTGGCAAAGACAGTTTATCTTTTTATCTTTTTTGTCATCAAAAAGGACTTCATGTTTCACCTACAGTTTTCATGTAAGCTATTTTCATTTCAGCCGAAGGTCGGGAAGCAAGCTGGAAGCGCCATCCAGCCAAACGCACGGCCGTATCTGGATTTGTATTTACCGGTGTCATAAGCTGCCGCCGAACAAAATATTATCTCCCTCTGTCCTTTCAAGAGATGTTATTTAGCGAAGTGAAAAATGACAGCCCTGACAACAAGTGTATGTTAAAATGTCAACAAGCGAAAGATAAGTTTCTGAAGCGTGGCAACGGACAGGCGGTTACATTTAGCAAAATTTCTCACATCATTTTGGAACCTTTGCCGCAACTCCAAAGGTTAGTCCTGCTCTCCTTACTAACATTAATAAATAACCCTCTTCTCCATTACTAGTGCCATTTAAATCAATAGAAACCATTTTAGAAAACAAGCTTGGACTAAAGCAGGAGGCAGAATCACATTTCCCCCTTCTTATGTTTCCCTACCAGCCTTTTATGGGTAGGCTTTTGGGTTCTTGTTAATAGGACCTTCAAAATGATTGTCTTCTTGCATTTGTGTTGAGCAAAGGCAAGGTCACAGTGGTGCATCCTCACCAGGGACAGGCAAGTATGTCAAGTCTCTCTGTTTCCCCTTTTCACCCCTCTCTACATTTCCATATCAACCTCTTATTTTTTAAAAAGCCATTCATTAAACTGCACCAGCGTTTTTCCTAATATATATATATGCCTGTCTGCAATTTTGCCAATGCACCCAATTCTGCAAAGCGAATTCCGCTAATATAATCCAGGTTGTTGTTGTTTAGTCGTTTAGTCGTGTCCGACTCTTCGTGACCCCATGGACCAGAGCACACCAGGCACTTCTGTCTTCCACTGCCTCCTGCAGCTTGGTCAAACTCATGCTGGTAGCTTTGCAAACACTGTCCAACCAGCTCGTCCTCTGTCGTCCCCTTCTCCTTGTGCCCTCCATCTTACCCAACATCAGGGTCTTTTCCAGGGAGTCTTCTCTTCTCATGAGGTGGCCAAAGTATTGGAGCCTCAGCTTCAGAATCTGTCCTTCCAGTGAGCACTCAGGGCTGATTTCCTTCAGAATGGAGAGGTTTGATCTTCTTGCAGTCCATGGGACTCTCAAGAGTCTCCTCCAGCACCATAATTCAAAAGCATCAATTCTTCGGCAATCAGCCTTCTTTATGGTCCAGCTCTCACTTCCATACATCACTACTGGGAAATCCATGTTTGTATTTTATTTTTACCAGCATGCCCATTTTGCCCACTTGTATACACATTACTTGACTAGAGAACTCCTTTCCAAAATTCAGGAGAATGTGAATCTTGCACGATGGCTGTGTTTCAGTTCTCATTTTGCTTTGGAAAGTGCAAATTAGTGGCTGCAGAGTGGAAAATGGGACCACTTGAATGGCTTCTGCTTCGGATGCCATGTGGCAAGGCTGGCATCAGATTTCAGTGATATGGTGTCCCCAAAGGGCTCCTGGCCAGCAACAATCTGAGATCCTGACCGGCATTGCTACTGTACCCATTGGCCCCATTACTCTGGTGCTAATGCTGCTGTGGTGCTATCAGCCACCACTAACAGTCACTTCCCTCTGTCTCCCTGAATATGCCTATCCAGTGGGCAGCTGAAAGTGGTGCTTGGAATGGGAGCTGAGGTGGTGCTTGGATAATTCATGGCAGCTGGCAGCTGCCTTGTTTCTCAAAATGAAATTTCCCATGTCAAGCACTGCATTTGGGGCAATCTAAAATGGCAGCTGGCCACACTGGCACTGAATCCCAGCACCAAGCACCTGCCCTGTGGAACACCCTCCCATCAGATGTCAAGGAAATAAACAACTACCTGACTTTTAGAAAATATCTGAAGGCAGCCCTGTATAGGGAAGTTTTTAATGTTTGATATTTTACTGCACTTAATGTGTTTAATTTGTTGGAAGCTGCCCAGAGTTCTAGAGAGGGCACCATGGATGTGTCAGGAGCTCAGCCTACACTCGAGTAGGACCCTGGCAGAGACACATGCCCAACTGGCAATGTTCTCTCCCTCCTGGTTGTTCGTTCGGGAGCTTCAAAAGCTTTCTTCTGCCCGAACATCACAGTGACCGATGCCACAGACATCGGCACACTTAGGGATCCGCAGAGTCTTCACAGCTTGCGTAACAGACCTCAGGAACTCAGCATTTTGGCTAATCTACTTTATTTACATGTAAACACACATGGAGCACTGCAACATGGCTCCCTTTCTCACCAAAAGTGACTTTTGGTGACAATCAAAGCATAAGGGCAAAGAGGTCCCAGGGTTCTAGAAGCAAAAATGGATTCAGGAATTCACAGGAGAAAAATATGGAACCCTTTCTGGACCACCATCTGTTCTTGAACTTGAATTGGCCGTGGAGAAGTGTAGAGATGCTGCAAGGGGCATGAGGTCCATCTGCAACCAACATAAGGTTGCAGGAACAATAAGATGAGGGGTTGGACCATGTGGCGTTGCTTGGTGTCTGGGCAAATCAAGAAACAGTTTGTGGTCTGTAGACTGTGAATGGACAGGAGGCTGTCTCACAGAATAAGGGCACGGACAAGAAATGAAGTGGTGAAAATGCGAGTTGTTTGTTTGTTTTTCCTGCCCAACATCCCCCAAGCCTTGGGAATAAATGCATGGTTTTCTGTTACACATCAGATTCGGTCAAAGGCAAAAATCCAATGTACACCATCTGTATAATTTATGTGTAAATAGGATTTAATGGGCGGTTGACGCTACTACAGCTCCACTGCAAATGTAGAGAGCACTGGATTATTATTTTTGACACTTTTATGAGGATCAACACAACTTTTTGTTGTGCACAGCACCTCACAGCCACATTTGTTCCCCGAGTCGGAAAGCAACCCCGGTGTGTAAGTAAATTGCCTTGCTTGTCGGTATTCATAATGCATGCAGGCTCAAGCTGCACACAAGCAAAGAACAATTGGTCGTCAACGTGTCAGCAGTCGAGCAGAACGCATCAACTGCAAATAAAGACATTCCTCTAAAGCAAAACCTGTCCAAGATGAATGCGGTGTTTGTTCTGTGCGACTGTCATAATCTGACTGGTGCCCAGAATTCTGAGATTATTTTAACAATGACATGGCAGGGGATTGAATTTCCCAGTGACAAATGCAACCGGGGGGGAACGGAAAGAAACATGCTCCATGTCAGTTCCAAGAAGTAACAGCGCTGCCACAGCAAAGCAGATATTCCCCCATTTTTTTGTGCTCAGGATTATACTTTTAATGGTAAAGAATCCTGACCTTTTCAGTCTTTGTGGTTTGGCTACATAGATTTATGTCTGTGCATCCAGGGCCAAAATGCCTTGGCCTTCAATGACAAAGGCCCCAAAAGTTAATGGCAACCATGGCCATAAATTCAAACTTACAGTCTGATCAACCACACCCCCATTCAACTGAAGTCCTTGAAATCAAAATCAATCCTATTCACTTAAGTGGGGTTTAATTTTAATATTAAGGACTTCAATTACATCCATTTAAAACCAAGTTGACTCTAGGTTGTGAAAGACAGGCACCCTTCGTTTCATCAAACCGTTGTTATTGCTATAGATCTAATTAGTGATATCACAGAAGTTAATAATTCCCATGTTTAAAATATTATCCTTGGTTGGTTCATTTTCCATACATGCTCCACACAGCTGATGCCAGTCCTGTTTTGCCTTAGGCAGCGATATGGGAAGGGGCCACCCCTGAACCCTGCTGAAGCCTTGCTTGCTGGGGTTGTGCGGCGGCTTCTGGTGAGACCCCGCAAGTTCTCACAGAACTATTGCAAGATCCCATAAGACCTCGTGGAAAGCCACTGCCACTTCTCCTCACTTCTCCAATGGCAGTAGCAGGGGCAAGCAGGGCACTCACAGAATTCTGCTGCCTGAGGCAGCTGTCTCAGTCCACCTAATGGGTGGGCCGGCCCTGGTTCCACAGCGACCAGGCCAGGAAAAGTATATGAGAAGGGGTGATTTGGCCAGCTGCATGAACTCACAATCACTGGACCAGTTGGGGCTGGAGGAATTACTTGAAATATACTTAGAAGATCCAGCGCACAGGGCCATAGGATAAATTTCCATGTGTTGTGAAAATTTAGAAATCATTACAAGGATCTATTTAAATTTCACAGAGGGTGTAGCAAGCAAATTCACTTTTCAAGACTAGAAGACCAGGAGAAAGAACTGGGAACTCAGAGAGAAAAGCATATGCACAACCAGACAAACATACCTTCAAATGCCTAGAAATGTTCTCTAAGGCAATGTTATCATGCTCTCCTTGCTACACCCAACTGAACAAGGGGGGCAGGGTTGGAACCATGAACCTGCACTTCCCTCTCCAGAACATCTGGGGCGCTGACTGCAAGAACCAGGGCTCAGGTCTACAGGTTCCCTTACTAACACCAGTACTTAAGGAGCTTGTAGGCAGGTGTGTTCAGACTCCTTGATGCATCAAGTATGACAGTAAGAATTGCGCTTGGAATAAATATGGTTATTTCCAGGCTTGGTTTCACGGTGGGATCAGTTTGGTTTGCAGAGCCCAATTTCATACTGAGTTCGTGGAGGATGTCTACCCAATACCAGCTGTAATAGCAATGGATATTTTGGTGCTAATCTCTAAATTTGGAAACACAGAAATGGATGTATCTATTTTCAGTTCAGTCGGTGTTGATTTAACACATGGTGAACAGGAAGTCCATTCTATCACATATTCACAGGCATGCACTTTTGGGAAGGGCCATAGCTTGGTGGCACAACATCTGCCTTGCATACAGAAGGTCCCAGGTTCAGTCTTCAGCATCTGCAGGAAGGACTGGAAATGTCACCTGTTGGAAACCCTGGAGAGATGCTGCCAGTCATTGTAGATAATACTGAGCTAGATGTGTAATGATAAAAATCAGTGTATGTGTTATGTACTGAAGTTCTCACCCTGGGCCAGCAGGGGGATACTGTAGATAGTTTTCACTCAGGTCCACATATGCAAATAAGGGATCGAAAGTGACGTTCAGTGATTGGATAGTTACAGAAAATGGTTACTGTTGTGTTGCAGTGGAGCTCTATATAAGCAGCCTGGCTGAACCCTTCACTTCAGTTCTGTTCTGGCCTGTGAATAAGCAAGAGCTGTTTGAAGAATCGCTGTGTCGTTTGATATGTTCACCCACAACTTAACAGTATGGGCAAACTATCCAGAAGATATTTGTATTTTGAGGAGTTGGTGATCTAACTCGGTGTCCCTCTTCCTGCCCCCTGTTCCTTCCTTTTCCCTATCTTTTGTTAAGCTCTTTGATGGCTGAGAACAGCCTTTAATGTCCTAGTCCTAATCTGTTGGAAGGAAGTGATATTGCTGGGTACCTTCTTTTGATGTTGAACATTGTTTGAAGAAAGTGGGGCATTGGGAGAGGTGGCTAATGAAGAATCTGCACGTGGCTAGTAGTGTGTAGCCAGTCAGGCAAGCCACACAAGCTAACAGGCCAGCTAGCTATAAATCAGATGATTTTGTGCCTGAAGCTACCTGGGGGAGTCACTTTGCCACTTCTTGAGGGCTTCCAAGTGGCAGAGTGAGGTGCTTGCTTGGTATGTACCGGTATATATTGCTTGCTGTTTAGAATGAAATCTTAAATCTCCTCACTCACTTGTGTTTTGTATTGCCTCTGAATCTCATTTTAAAAGAACCACCTTGCATTTGGCAAGACAATCAGCTTCTAAGTTCCCATGCATGTGCAGATAGATAGATAGATGGATGGGATGGATGGATGGATGGATGATAGTAGATGATAGATAGATGATAGATGATGATGATGATGATAGATAGATAGATAGATAGATAGATGATAGATAGATAGATAGATAGATAGATAGATAGATAGATAGATAGATAGATAGATGATATAGATAGATAGATAGATGATAGATAGATAGATAGATAGATAGATAGATAGATAGATAGATAGATAGATGATAGATAGATGATAGATAGATGATAGATGATAGATAGATAGATAGATAGATAGATAGATAGATAGATAGATAGATGATAGATTAGATAGATAGATAGATAGATAGATAGATAGATAGATAGATGATAGATAGATAGATGATAGATAGATGATAGATAGATGATAGAGATAGATAGATAGATAGATAGATAGATAGATAGATAGATAGATGATAGATAGATAGATAGATAGATAGATGATATAAATAGATGATAGATAGATGATAGATAGATAGATAGATAGTAGATAGATAGATGATGATAGATAGATGATAGATGATGATAGATAGATGATAGATGATAGATGATTGAGAGAGAGAGAGAGAGAGAGAGAGAGAGAAATAGATAGATAGATGATAGATAGATATAGATAGATGATAGATGATAGATAGATAGATAGATAGATGATAGATAGATAGATATAGATGATAGATAGATAGATGATAGATAGATAGATAGATAGATAGATAGATAGATAGATAGATAGATGATAGATGATAGATAGATAGATGATAGATAGATAGATAGATAGATAGATAGATAGATAGATAGATGATAGATAGATAGATAGATAGATAGATAGATAGATAGATAGATAGATGATAGATAGATGATAGATAGATAGATAGATAGATAGATAGATAGATAGATAGATGATAGATAGATAGATAGATAGATAGATAGATAGATGATAGATAGATAGATTACCCCACCTTCCTCTCCCTCTGTCCTGCTATGTACACCTATAGTCAAGACAGCTTGATCAAATTAAGTACTTTGATAACAAACAGTGCACCATCCAATTTTGGGGGGAAAATAACCCAGCACTTAAAAGAAAAACAATTAGGAGATTTGCTATTGGTTTAAAGTAGAATGCTACAATGGCACCTCGTATCTGGAACGGATTCAGCCCCTAGTGACTCAGAATTGACTGAGGTAGAAATGCAAGCCTAGCTTGACCTGCTACGTACACTGTCCCCATTTATTCATTCCCCACCCTTCTTTCAAAGAAACATGAGCCTAGAGTATATTGCAGATGGTCCTTCGTATAATAAAATAGTTGGGGATCGTTTGCATTTGAGAAATCACAGATGCCCACTTTGCCTTGCAGCAGTATTTGGGGAGAGATGATAGAAACACGCTCCGAAAATAAATCTGACTTTTCTGCAGTGCTAGATAACTGACAAGTGTTCGTCCATCTGCCATAGAACAGTCAAACTGTGAATTCATTTGTTTGATATTACTGCGGAATAATTGGCTGTTTTTTTAACCTTGATGCCTTGTTTACATTCTGGCACTCCCTGTGCAACTTTCAGGGCTTATTAGCTCAATGATGTCTGAGAAGCAAATGATTTTTCTCTTACTTTCAGATGAAGATGGAACTAGTGCCATCACTTTTCCACATTCTGTCTGTGTCAAAGGCTCTTTAAAATCACCATTCCTCTCTGCACCCTTACAAGGATGAGTTCAAAATCCACTGGCAAACAACTCATTGCAATTGCTTTCACAGGTATGTCTTCTATGTGTGATCAATACTATGACATGGTCATATGTTCCTGTCTGCACTAAGATGAGGCTATGCTATGCATTCACCCAGACATTAAACTTACAAGCTGCATCTCCATTGGGTTATTTTCTACACAAACATGCTAAGTGTGAAGAGAAAGATCTCTAGATCTGCTCTGACAATCCACACATGATTCCTTTGTTTACCAATCGCAGTGGCAGAGCAGCTGATGGGTAGCATCCCTGCCATGCATATCGGAAGTGCCTTGTCTGGAGTGCTTGTTGGTTGTACAGATCAGCAGGGAGCTCCTATGGGATGAAGGAGCATCAAAACTGTGGCAGCAAAATCCAGCACAAATGGTTAGTGTTGGAAAAGACGTTGGAGGGCATCTAGCTTAGCAGCCAGCTCCTCTTGCAACCCGGACAGATGGCTGTTCAACTTCTGCTTAAATACTTCCAATAAAAGAGAGCCGACCACATCCCAAGCCAGCCTGTTCCACTGTTGGACAGCTCTTCCCCTTGCCAACTTTGCTCATCTTTCACCGAAATATACTTCCTTGCCGTTTCCACCTCTAAAGCAAAAGAGAACAAGTCTTCTCTGAGCATGACAGTCCTTCCGATGTTTGAAGATAGCTATATTTCCCCTATAAAGAAGGCTGATCATCGAAGAATTGATGCTTTTGAATTATGGTGCTGGAGGAGACTCTTGAGAGTCCCACGGACTGTAAGAAGATCAAACCTATCCATTCTGAAGGAAATCAACCCTGAGTGCTCACTGGAAGGACAGCTCCTGAAGCTGAGGCTCCAATACTTTGGCCACCTCATGAGAAGAGAAGACTCCCTGGAAAAGACCCTGATGTTGGGAAAGATGGAGGGCACAAGGAGAAGGGGACAACAGAGGACAAAATGGTTGGATAGTGTTCTCGAAGCCACCAGCATAAGTTTGACCAAACTGCGGGAGGCAGTGGAAGACAGGAGTGCCTGGCGTGCTCTGGTCCATGGGGTCACGAAGAGTCGGACACGACTAAACAACAACAACAACAACATATTTCCCCTTAATTTTCATTTCTCCAGGCTAAAACAAACCCATCTCTTTCAACCATTCGTCACAGGACTCTGTTCCTCATAGGACCCCTCAGCATCCGAGCTGTAATATCAGGCCAGCTGGACATGCACAACTGAGGCTTCATCAGGCTTTGAGAGCTGGACAGAATATAATGAAAGCAGTGTGTTTAGTAATCAAGCCCTTTCTTTCAGTTTATTTGGATGCTCGAGCTGAACTGAGACCATGAGCTGGATGATTCATGCCTCTTTCATTTTTCCATTCAATCCATTTTCTCGGGAAAGGAGACATAAGCAGTGAAGCCAATATAGTTTTATTGGATCCAATGCACTGCCACTGAAACAAATATATGTACACCCAGACCACTGCACTTTTATTAAAATAAATAGAATTTAATTCAAACCAGCATTCAATAGACTTTTTTTAAAAAAAGAAAGAAAAGAAAAGCAATGAAATTTAACTCCACCAATACTTCTGCTCAATGTGTTTTCACAATCAGATTCATTTGCTCCACACAATATATATTTATTATAGGTAACACATTTCATTAAAAATAAATTTACTGAAACCAAGTTTCCTCTGAATCGACAGCAAGGAATTCTGAGTAAATGTAAGATTAGATCTTGAAAACTGATCCTATGTTTGTTATTGATGGTGATTATGTATACTAGGAACTAGGAAGGGAGGAGAATTTCATGTGTTCTGCATTTTTAAGCGAACTGACCCCTTTTGAACTTCCTAGATTTATACATGCATTGGAATGTAATTATTCTTCACATTTTGCCCTTCTCCAACTTTTGTGACACGGTTCTTGGTTCAAAATCCACATTTTTGTATGAAATACATAGAGAAATGTGTTCATTGAGATAAAATGTTGAGTGTGCATTTAAATGCAAATATTTGTGAGGATTTTTATTTTAGATTAAAGATTAACACAGAAAGGGAACGGTCTTTAAATAAACACTTTAAATTGTTAAGGCAAGACCTTTCCACCACATGGAGTCAGCCACCTAACTCTGGTCACAACCAGGGGCATCACCAGCAACATTCAGGACCTCTCGTTCTTGAGCCCTGTCTATAAAGTTCTGCCAATTGCTCCAAATCACTACTGAGACAACTTGTATGTCCTGCCGCAGCTGCAGGATTGCTAACCATGGTCCTGAAACCCATTCCCAGGTCCTTCTCCAAGGAGCTGATTCTGGACTCATCTACACAGCTACAAATAAAACATATTTAATGTGTTGTAAGGTGCATTATACAAGTGTGACACTAGATGGGGCAGTGAGTTACGCAAAATTCAATGTATTTTTCAAAATGTTTTTTTAAGCATTTTCACAGCGTTTTTTACATGCGTGTAGATTCCACCTCTGTCTTGCCTTTCTGTCTTGTCTGGAACTGCTGAGCTGTCCCTTGCTTGCAGATCCCCTGTCTGTAGTGGTGGCAGGACAGCCCATTGAAAGGCATGGCCCTCTCTGCTGACGCCAGAGTTCGATTGCTACCCATGCCAATCTCCCTGTCAGTTTGTCAGCCTCTTGAAGACTGGATAACGGGGCACTTCCTCTTCCATAGGGGGAACAGCTGCTCCTGCCTCTTTTTCAGCCCCTACCTGTCAGGGTACGAATGACACTGGGCCCAATCCACTGCTGATTTCTCCCTGTGCTGGTCCCGTGGGTTACCCAAGAGGCGAGGTCCAAGTCCGGTCCATGGTCAAAGGTGCAACATGGAGACAGTCCATAGTACCTGAAGCTGGGTGCAGGGCAGGGAGTCAGGTGAAGTCAGGAACAGGCTTGCAAGCAGGGAGCCAGGGCGGGTTAGGAGTTCAGGCATGAACTAGCAACCAACAATATTGCTCCCACAACTTGGGACTGGGGCTGGCTGGCTTTTATCTGCCCCAAGGCATGGGGTGGCCCCGGTCCACAGGTGACTCGCCTCTCCTGGCCTGGAGGTGAGCACTCCTCCTGCAGGAACTTAGTTCCCTCTGCCTCTCTGCCCTGAGCCTCTGCAGCTTAGGAGAGGCTGGAGGGTTACTGGACCCAGAGGCAACCTCAGCTTCCCCTGACGGGGCTGAGAGTGGAGCACCTGCAGGCAATGGGTCCTCCATCACCTCAGGGGCCAGAGCAGACTCAGCTGGTGCCTGCACCTGGGGACCCAGCCCCGGTTCAGCTGGTTCTGGAGGCAGGGACTCCTGTGCAGGCTGGGATTCCTCAGGTTCAGCATCCGAGTCCGAATCCCAGGCCATCCCACTCCCGCTGCCTCCCCAAGGCAACGCAAGCCCTGTTAAAAGGAATGGGAGCTGAGCACATGAGCACGACTGTCCTAAATTCAGGGCCTGCCTGCAGATGCTTCTCTGGCAAAACAGTTTTGAGTGGGGAAACTGCTTCCCCTGCCACTCTCCACTAGAGCATTGTCACGGCCACTTCCATCACGGCCTTTCCAAGCCACGGCTTAGCAGCTGCAGCTGCCACTCTTGCTTCTTTCTCCTCCGCCAGCCTGACACAGAGAAGGAGAGGAAGGCCTCTGCTGAGTGATTTTAATTAATACTGATGTTTATCAAGCTGCAGAGGAAGCTACTGCTGCGTGTCGCGTTGGTTTACAAGAAAATGGCATGGCGCTGTCGCAGGCTACCCTGTCTTCGTCGTGGATGAAATGTCATGCAAAAGAAATTATATAGCAGGAAACCCAGACAAATGCGAAGATTTACTCTGCCTGCATACTATCTGAACATCAATACAAGAAACATGATTTGGAATAACAGCGGTAGGTTGTTGTGCTACCATATTAAAGGCCAAGTTTAAAACTCAAGCAATGTTGTACCGGGGAATGTCAACACAGGGAGGTACTTCCTTGTAATTTTCCACAGTCAGACATTCTGAGAAAGGCATTTCCCATCAAATGTGGTGGAATAAAATGCAATGGCAGACATTGTTTACCTTTTATACATGCAAGCAGCCGCAGATAATCCGAAAGCATGGTGTCAGAACCTCTCAGGATAACTACAAATTACAATGAGCCCATTTACAATGTTAAGCCCATGTCTGGAGGCAGCTAACTCTACAGTATATCTTGATAAATATTTGAATATGTAGTTTTGTGAAAGATATTTTTAAATTTCAATTGTCCTCTACAATTAAAATGATTCTCTTTGGATATATATGTGTGGACAAAACCCATGCACAATGATGAAGAGTGGAGCTCAGGTCCTCTGGCTCCCTGTCTGCAGCAATAAAAATTGAGTATTGCCTCAGTTCACTCTCCTGTTTCATATGACACAGGACCATTCATATGTATGGAAGCTTGTGTGGTATTGCAGACTGGGGGGCTCTGCACCAGGCTCCCCCAACTCCCACCAGAAAACACTTTGCTTGCTAAATTGTGTGCTGAATCAATAAATCATCCCAGCCTCTCTCTCCTAATCTGCACTCCCCCTTTGCACCCCTGTTATCTCACCTTCAGCCCATGTCCATGTCTCCTCCTTTCCCGCAACCCCCTTGCACACAGACCACTCCCATGTTAACCTCCTGCATATTCATTCTTCCACCCATTGCAGCTACTAAGCACGCTTGTCACCCTCTGCTTGTCACCTTAAGTCCCTGCCCTGCTGATCTCACCCTGTTCCTGCCCTTAGAACCTCAGGAAACAGAATGGTGACGATCTAGTGCAATTATAGTGTATATATATGCACACACACGTAGAAATTAAAGAGTGGGGTGATCACCACAAGATGCAGCAGATTCCCTAACAATACTAAAATTGTCAGTTTAACTAGGCTATTTCCATACAAATGAAGGTCTTTCTTCACAGCACTGCTATTTAAGCAGTGACTTTTGTTCTAATTATACTTCCTATTGTTTTACTGTTCAATTATTGCTACTAGAGAACTATGCTCCCCTGCAATTTCACATTGTGTTGCTTGGAACAAAATGGGCGAAATCCTGAATTGCTTGAAACCACCGGTGCTCCAATCTTTCTTCAGCAGATCGCAGGCACTTGTACAGCAAAGGAAAGGATGAGCTATCAAAATCCCAGCAGTACAGCATCTCTTGGCTTAGCTAGGCAAAACAAGAGAGATCCGTCAATGGATCAATGTACAGCGGAGGCAGAACGTAGAGTTTGCATGCAGAAGGTCCCAGGTTCAGTTCCCAGGTAGGGCTGGGAGAGACCCCTGTCTGAAACTCTGGAGAGCTTCTGCCAGTCTGTGCCAACAATGCCAATCTAGATGGGACCATGGTCCAGCTCAGTTCAGCTTCCTGTGTTCCATTGAGAAGCTCTGTCCTCAGTGTCTGTCCCTGTGTCTACTGTGCTGTTTGAGGTGGCCACCTCACTCTGCCTAATGATAGGGCCGGCCCTATTGAAATGGACCCAGTTAAAGGGAATACAATATGTTACAGTGCAGCTCGGGTGACAGGAGAACCCAAAGCTCATCAACAGGTCACATGCCTTGCATATAGACTTCCAGTTTAAAACCCTGCCATCTCCATTCAAAAGGCTCTTTGACAGCAGACCTGAGATCTTGCAAAATGAAATAGAGTCTTTAAAAAAAAACAACTCTAGAGACAATGTCTAGGCTTAAAACACACTCATACCTTTGCCAGAATTGTATTCAAGAGGATATTAAAGTTTCCTTTTGAATTAATGTGCCTGGAAAGTCCAGAGTCCCAAGGTATTGCTAATTTCAATTCATTCTTCTGCCTTTTAATCTAAAATAATCAGCCAAACATACAAACTCTGATTTCATTCGTTTCCCCTTTCGGAAGCCAGTGGCAAAAAATGGTCTTGCCTTCGGTCAGTCCAGGAGTGTGCTCTCGTGTGATAGAACTGCTAGATAATTAGCACATGCTACCTTTAATTAGAATGAATGAGTTTGATTATTTAATTTCCAATAAGACAAAATAAATGGTACCTAAATCCATAAATAATGAAGAGCCTTGTGCTGTTTCCCCTGTTATTACTTTTAGTGTTAAGAAGTAGGTCACTTGGTGTGGGCATAAACAAAGAAGATAAATGGCTAGAAGAGGAATGAATTTTCCATAACTTGATTAAAGGATAAGGTTGGCTCCTCGGAGAATGTTGCTGTGCTTAATGATTTTGTTGTTGTAGTTCTTAATGTGTCTAATGTTTGCTGCTTAAGAAAATCAAGAAAAATGTTAAAAGGTTGCTCTGTGGGGGAACTGCCAGCAAGGCAAAGATTTGGACCCAATGGAAGGAGAAAGAGTTGTAGGTACCAGAAGTGGGCTATTTTCGAGATATCCTCATCTAAATGCTCGTCTGCACTAGCCAGACAAATGTGCCTTTGTTTCACATTTGTTACATGCATAGACACAGTATTCTCATATCTTAATTGAAAGACTATTGCATGTTCCCAGAAGTCTAATTGCTATAGTACTTACTGAATAGGTTCTACTCAGCAGATTGTGGTTCTGTTAGCATTGTAGCTACTTCCTGGGCATTCTTGTGACATAGTCAGTGTGCCAGGCCCAAAGGAGGGAACATGGCTGAACGTTAGGGCTGGATCCTGAGCAGCAGTCAGCAGGCCAGGACCAAGAAACAACCCAGGAATCAGGAAGTTGGGACCAACACACATCAAAGGCTATAGGAACACTCTACAATTCAGGAAGACCTTGTTGCTTGAACCAGGCTCAACTGGAACAGGAAGCCCTTTATACTCCTTCAGACCCAAAAAGGCTCCAGTGGGCTAGGTGGAGTCAGTTCCGATTCCATGTCCAGGAGGTTCTTCGCTGATAACATGGCCCTTTATATACCATATTTTTCCGTGTATAAGACTAGGTTCCCCCCTAAAAAATAATGTCCAAAATTTGGGGGCATCTTATACACGGATAGATCTCCCCTCATTTTCTTAAATTAGAGTCCCTAAAACATGGAGGCGTCTTATAGACAGAAAAATATGGTATATATATATAAAAGAAAACCAGTGGGTTCATGGATCACAACCAAAATCATTTTACAAAGGCATACACTTAACAAATGTGTGTGCACTAGTGTTATAGACATTTCCCTATGTTTGTTCAGAATTTTATTTTTTAAGAAATATCTCCCAGGGAAAGAAAAATAAGCAGCAGCAACAACAGCAGCAGCAGCAACTTTTACAAGCCTGCAAGACTGCCATCATTAATTAATATTAACTTGACTTCCTTCAGGTCAAGTAAGAAGGAAAGGGAAAGGGGGGGCAGTAGTTCAGTCTTGATTTCTGCATGCTCAATTCTTGTATTAGGTTTTCTAAGCAAGCTAGCAAATGCCAGTTTCTGGCATGCAACTTCTTAGACCTCCTAAGAAATTTGTGGCATGTCTAACAAAAAAAAGGAAAAATAAATGCAAAGTCTTTCTGAAGTTGGTGTGTGGCTCAGCATGGTTTATCTCCAGCCTATAGCTCTTTCTCTGAATTCAATACTGCAGGAGCAATTTAATGCAAACCCAATTTATGACTTAATGCTCCAGGGACCATAGTGGGAGATTGTTACATTATTCTTTTCTAATCCTATTTGTGTTTTAATTTGCTAAGTCTGTAATGAGGTGCATGCCTTGAATAGATTCAAGATCTTTCACATTGCTTTTGACTTTGTTTAATACAATAGATTGTATAGTTTGTGCTCAGACCCGAGATACTCAGGTCAGTATTTTCTCTTCATTTTCTACAATGAGAGAGAATAAAATTACAGCATGGAAGTAATTGCATCCATGTTTTCTTGTTTATCACTTAATGGTTTATTTCCTGTTGTAACTCCGCACATTTGATGTCACAAAAATCAATAATAACAGGCATTCTAGAGTGATTACTCTGAAAATATCACTCAGCTCTTATTAATAAAGTGGTTGGATTTACTAGCCAATAATCAACACAAGCCTTATCTCCATTTAATACAGATACACAGAATCCTTATGCTAACATTATAGACAGAATTTCAAAATATGATAAATGTTTGCGCATTGGAATGTTCACTTGTATGAACAATGAAAAGGCCAAACTTATCATGCTGTTATGCTATAGAATTCAGTGTGTTTATGGCAGGGGTCAGCAAACTTTTCCAGCAGGGGGCCGGTCCACTGTCCCTCAGACCTTGTGGGGGGCCAGACTATTTTGGGGGGGGGATGGACAAATTCCTATGCCCCACGAATAACCCAGAGATGCTTTTTAAATAAAAGCACACATTCTACTCATGTAAAAACACCAGGCAGGCCCCACAAATAACCCAGAGATGCATTTTAAATAAAAGGACACATTCTACTCATGTAAAAACACGCTGATTCCCGGACCGTCCGCAGGCTGGGTTTAGAAGGCAATTGGGCTGGATTTGGCCCCCGGGCCTTAGTTTGCCTACCCATGGTTTATGGCCTGAAATTGTCCAAAGGTCCTACATAATTACAGAAAGATGGTGATATTATCCAGAAGCTTCCTTGGGAGAGTCTGACCCTAAAAGATGGCTGATGATGATGTTGATGATGATAGAAATAAAAAAGATATATTACACAGCTTTCTCGTAACCAATTTCTGCTGTGGCCAAACAGCAGAAGCAACCAATAGTTGCCATCTGGTGGGCAGAACCATGGGACCACCCTCCCGAAATGAGACGGGACAAGGCAACAGAGAGGTTAGGGCTGCGTGGGTGGACCATCAGGAGCACCAGATTGGCAGCCCAGCCTTGCTGCCACCATCCCTAACTTCACCCAGGCAAGCTACAGCAATGCAGATGTCAGTCAGGAACGTGGCTCTACAGCTCCAGTTGCCCCATTTGCTCAAAGGACAAGCTCATCAACAAGCGCAGGGCAAGTGGTAAAGATGTGGACAACTGTGGCCATGTTCCTTAGGCAACATCTCATTGAACGTATGCCGACCTTTCCCAGCCTGGTGTCCTCCAGATGATATTGGAGTCAGCCATCAGCCTCAGCCAGCATGGCCAGTGTTCAGGATGAGGAGAGTTGTAGTTTGACAGCACCAGGAAGGCACTAGTTTGGGGAAGGCTGAGGCACACAATCTAAAGGGGGATCCAGAGTAGTGTGACTGGTTCGGTCACATAGGGTACAGAGCTTCTGGGGCATCGCAGCAGACACCACAACTATGACATCCAACGGAAGACAGGAGGCGGAGAGCACCCACCAGAATTTGGCATCACACAGGGCACCACTGAAATTTGAGACACCAAGGTCCACCACTGCACCGTCCTTCAGATCTTGGGGCAGTTCGCAATGTAAAAATACAATATAAAAACACAAAATCTCCTATTCAGCTGCCAGTCCATAGGTGTACAGTACAGAGAAATCAAGAATAATTGTTAGAATATAATTAAAGAATATCTATTCTTATTCCTGTCCTAAAGAAGGACTACTTATATCTTGAGAGCATCAACCAAGATCCTTGGAAGGTACTTGGAATCATATCCGGTAACAAATGCATGTCTCCTTCAAGAATTAACCATTTACTATTGGCCCAAAAATGGAAACAAGAAGAATTACCAACGATGAAAGAAAGGAGAATGAAATTAATGGACTATGCAGAACTTGATAAATTAACAAGATGGATCCGAAACCGACGGACCAGAAGTTCACTGAGGACTGGAGTAAATTTACAGATTATCTGAAAAGTATATGCGATGATCAGACAATGTTTGTAGGTTTGCAAGAAGCTCTGTGAAGAATTAATATTAGAAATATTGTAAAAAATGAAAAAGGAGATAGGATATGTTATGAATACAAGGCAATATTAAAGTAGAAAATGCGTAATAAGTGAGTAAGACGGAGGATTATCAGAGGAGCTGAGGGAAGTCCAAAAAGAATGTATCTGTGATAAAGTGTGTGTTAGGCTTTATAATTTTGTATTGTAAAATCAATAAATTTTACATTATTTATATATATATATATATATATATATATATATATATATATATTAGCAAAATCCTCCATAAACACAATATCAAAACAGCCTTTTGCACCAACCAAAAAATAGCCAATATCCTCAGAAACCCCAAGGATAAAATCCAGTTGGAAAACCAAGGGGTCTATGAAATACCCTGCAAAGTCTGCCCAGCCACGTACATTGGACAAACAAACAGACGAATAAATGCACGTATCGCAGAACACAAGAATGCCGTCAAAAAAGAAGAAAAAACTTCCTCTCTTTTCCAACACATGAAAGAAACAGGACACGAAATTAATTTTGCAGATTCCAAATTGCTCTTTAACATGGAACATCACCACAAGAGAATAATCATGGAAGCCATCGAGATAGAGAAACACCCCCACAACATGAACAAGCGTGACGACACATCCCGCTTGCCAGACATCTGGAAATTAGCCCTCCCCACAAAAACTGACACCAGATCCAGAGGCACACAGAACGCCATCACCAATCAACCACACCAGACCCAAACCCAGACCCTCTCCACAGATAAATTACAGACACCATCCAGTAGCCAAACCATGGTGGCACCTCCGGATGCTGCACCCCCCTGCAATCCCTACACAGATCTGGCTGACACAGGCCACAAAACCACAGCTCGCCCCTATACACGAAGCCAAGCCAGAGCACAACTAAGTGCAGTACAGCCATCTTCTCAGAAAAACTCTTCACAAAGTTCAAGAGGTCAAGACACAAAGACTTTAGCAACTAATCCACACCTAATGACCCACCTAAGTGGTACTCAGGATATCACTCAAGAAATCACTCAAGATATCCCTCAAGTAATTAAGGAACAAAAGAAGAAAAGGCACACTAGCCTGGGAACTTCCTCTCTGCCCAGAACATTGGAGGCTATACACCACACCCCCTCAACAGTATTTATAGGAACTCAAACACTGAGATCCTGCTCTGTTCCAGTAACAAGAAGCCGAAAGCACCAGCCTGAAGATGACGAGTGAGACCTCGTCGAAACGTCGCCTAGACACCCCAACTTTTACACGGGAAGACACCCGAGGACACCAAAACCTGCATATATATAGACTCTCATCTCCAGAACCAAACGCCTGGCTGACAAAGACCACTTGACAACTGAGTTACAGAATCTCTCAAATGTGTTAATTGCCAATGGATACCAGCAAAACAGGGTTACGAAGCTAATCCAAAAAGAAACACCCCCCAAAAACCAAGACACAGAAGAAAACAATGGCATGGCCCTCCTTCCTTATATCAAGGGCACTACAGATAAAATTAGCAAAATCCTCCATAAACACAATATCAAAACAGCCTTTTGCACCAACCAAAAAATAGCCAATATCCTCAGAAACCCCAAGGATAAAATCCAGTTGGAAAACCAAGGGGTCTATGAAATACCCTGCAAAGTCTGCCCAGCCACGTACATTGGACAAACAAACAGACGAATAAATGCACGTATCGCAGAACACAAGAATGCCGTCAAAAAAGAAGAAAAAACTTCCTCTCTTTTCCAACACATGAAAGAAACAGGACACGAAATTAATTTTGCAGATTCCAAATTGCTCTTTAACATGGAACATCACCACAAGAGAATAATCATGGAAGCCATCGAGATAGAGAAACACCCTCACAACATGAACAAGCGTGACGACACATCCCGCTTGCCAGACATCTGGAAATTAGCCCTCCCCACAAAAACTGACACCAGATCCAGAGGCACACAGAACGCCATCACCAATCAACCACACCAGACCCAAACCCAGACCCTCTCCACAGATAAATTACAGACACCATCCAGTAGCCAAACCATGGTGGCACCTCCGGATGCTGCACCCCCCTGCAATCCCTACACAGATCTGGCTGACACAGGCCACAAAACCACAGCTCGCCCCTATACACGAAGCCAAGCCAGAGCACAACTAAGTGCAGTACAGCCATCTTCTCAGAAAAACTCTTCACAAAGTTCAAGAGGTCAAGACACAAAGACTTTAGCAACTAATCCACACCTAATGACCCACCTAAGGGGTACTCAGGATATCACTCAAGAAATCACTCAAGATATCCCTCAAGTAATTAAGGAACAAAAGAAGAAAAGGCACACTAGCCTGGGAACTTCCTCTCTGCCCAGAACATTGGAAGCTATACACCACACCCCCTCAACAGTATTTATAGGAACTCAAACACTGAGATCCTGCTCTGTTCCAGTAACAAGAAGCCGAAAGCACCAGCCTGAAGATGACGAGTGAGACCTCGTCGAAACGTCGCCTAGACACCCCAACTTTTACACGGGAAGACACCCGAGGACACCAAAACCTGCATTCCTGTACCCGTGAAAATCTACGAAAGCAAATATATATATATATATATATATATATATATATATATATATATATATATATATATATATGAATTAACCATTTACTTGCACTTTTATTTGTTTAAGTCACAAATTAAATGAGAGACTATATCTTGTTTTCTACCAGTGATCCATATACATTAAAGCTAATAAAAGACTCATTTATTAGGGATGCAGTTAACCTTAAAACCAAACACCAACATTTAAGCTATTTGCACCCTTTTCAACGAGTTGGTAGCTGTTAGCTGACCTTTCTTCCAGCACTGGCATATATCAGCCAAAATAATGCTTTAACAGGTTTTAGTACCAGGCTATATGTTCTGTTATAAGGAATAGCAAATGTTTAATCATAAATATTTTAATGGCTTCAGGGATTCATGGTATTCAATGACCGTGTTAAATGATAATAATCACATCTGGTTTATTACTACAGTAATTCAGCTGCTTCTCTTCAGTAGTTATTTTTTATTATATGTGCGGTGCTACTGTCATGGTCATTTATAGCCGTAATATTTTAAAGTGGCTCATTTGTTTGTTTAAGGACAGTTCCACAATATATTTCCATAGGAATACACGTTTTGTACTGTTCTTGCATGCTACCATTCGAAAATTTATCATAATCCCGTTGCAACAAAAGCAGGCTTGATGGAACTCCTGTGAAAGTCTTGCTTTCGGTCACTGCAGAGTACAAGACTAGAGCCCAACTCACTGACTGCATACAAATCGATATGGATAACTTGACCCAACAACCCCCTACCCTTCACACATGCAAACAAAATTCACTGCGGTCAACTGAAGGCAACCAACCAGGCCCTGGTCTACCCAGTTTCTCTCACTGCCAATGAAAACTAATAAATGAATATGAAGAGAACCTACCCATGTGACGATGACACAAAAATCTTACCAATCTTATTCAGTGGTACCTCGTTTTTTGAGAGTCTCAGAAGCCAAACATTTTGGAACCCGAATGCCGAAAACCCAGAAGTGAATGCTTCCATTTTCGAACGCTCTTCAGAAGTCAAAAGGCATGTGTCAGGGTTTCAGGGAGAGAAGGGCAGAAGGGGGAGGAGACAGAGAGCGAGGGGGAAGAATCCCAGAGAGACGAGGAGGAGGATGGCAATGACCAAAGGTCGTCCATGAGTCTGTCCAGTGAGTCAGAGGACTCCCAAAAGGGAGCCCCCCTGGTCAGACCAAGGGGAGCCCAAGGGGGAAGCAATCAGGAGCAGGGGAGCGAAGGGAGAGCCCCCAGTGGGAGTTGGAGATTGGGGCCGGTTTCTCCGCCGGAACGGAGTGAAGGGGGTGGAGTTACCAGTGTGTCAGAGGGAGCAGAGCAAGAAGGAGACAGGGGAAGGAGATCGGAGCAAGACGTTCTGCCGGAAGGGGCGGAGAGTAGCACCGGGAGCAGTGTAGCGGTCGAGAGGAAGGTCAGAAGCAACGTACGCGTGCCAAGTTCAAATGTGGAGGCGCGCGGAAGTGAGGAGAGCCCTGGGGAGGAGCCCAGCCCCAAAGCACGAAGGAGGGGGGAACAAGCGTCAGAGGATTCAGCCTCTGGCGAGTCCCGGCGGGAGGGAACCCAGGGGGGCAGAAAGACCCTGCGGAAGAGGAAGGAGAGGAAGAGGTGGTCCAGCACAAACCTCTTAAACTGGTGCAGGGGTGGCACTGATTCAGAGGGGACTTCAGCGGTCTGATGTCACAGACGTAGAGCCACGGAGATGGAATGTAAAAGCAGCAATGCTCTTCAATAAAGACTTTTGTAAATAAACTGGATTGGACTTGGGTCTCTTGTGAGCTGGGACCAACGGGTGGCTCTGACAGCATGTTTCTCAGTTTTCTCAATTGAATTATTTGCCAACTGCCCATTGAGCCTGGGTTGTCAAGGTTGTCAAATGTTTCGGAAGTCAAATGGTCTTACGGAACAGATTACATTCAACAACCGAGGTACCACTGTACTGTCCACAACATTAATGTCTCACATCAAACAGAACTGACCTCAAATAAATGAATGAACTGTCATAACTGAAGTTAACATGACATTAAAGGCCATTATGTAAGCTTCTTTCTCCAATTCTGTTTTCCTCTTGGCTCTGATTGGCTGGTTTCCAAAAGGCAAATAACCTGTTTGGGCAAAACTGATGAATGATTCTGAAGCATCCTTCACAATCGAGGCATTGATGAGTCATTTGGCCTACCACCCCATTTTCAGTAAAAAAAAATACTCAGTGCCCTGCTAGAAATCTACTGAAATTGTTAAATAGGCAGGCAAGCTGCAATCCACTTTTCAGGCCTGAAACATGTATGAACGGTTTTTCAAAATTTTCTTCTCTTCTTTTTTATGCTTACACACACACACCCTTATTTTTATTCAATGCCCTCCAATTGCACCCAAGGCTACTACCACCCCTGTAGATTGCTACAGTGCCCCCAGGGGCCGGTATTACTCACTTGGGGAAACACTGAGTTAGAGACTAAGCTACTCCATTGTTATTCCATAATTTCTGTGGTGCAGTCTTGATGCTGCAGAAGAAGTCTCAAAGCTCCAGAGCCATGCATGGCATGTCCTGGCTTAAGCTGAACTCTTTGCAAGGCCTGAAAAATTCAGATCTGGATGACTAATTATCTGGGTTGTGCATCATATCTAGAGAGAACCACGGTGCCTTCATGACTCGATTGCTGCAGATAAATTCTTCAGCAATTTGTCATTTGCTTTGTGGATTTGTCAAAAGCATCACCTTTAATAATGCTGGCACAGTCCTGAAAATGAGGGTTATTAGTTTTCCCTTTTGCTTAAATAAGTAGCTGTCCAGCTGTTAACATTAGAACAGTATGGGGCTGAAGCTACACTGTGTGTGTGTGTGTGTGTGTGTACGTACATACGTACGTACATACAAGAGAGAGAGAGAGAGAATGTGATGGATTTAGCACACTTGTGTTCTTCAAAATCTAAAAAACATGCTCTGCTGGATGCCTGTAAGGTTTAAGCTATGTTTAATTCAGAGACAATGTTATACAACGGTAGCCCTTTCAGGGAAACAGAAAACTGATACCACTTTCTATATATCACCCAGTAGAAACAAACAAGTTGTTCAAGTGCACTGCAGCCATGCCAGGATCATAAACTAAGTAGCAGTGTTTAAGAGAGGCAAACATTTTTGGGCTTGTTTTTTCTCCCAGCTTGGAACAGCCTCTGAATTCTGATACTAACCTCAAGTGGGAAATGCCTGCAGCTCTAGGACAACTGAAATCAGCTCGCTTTCCAAATTCAGAATTTCCATGCCTAAGAGATTAATTATCGAGATGGGGAAGCCAACAGTAGAGGCGTTTTTGAAACAAGTGCTGTGCTGTTCAGCTAAAAGCAGCTCTGCTGAGGCCAGCAGAAATCATGTAGTACCTAAACTGCCTGCTCTCATTTCCTTTTTCATAGTTAAAATGGAAGCCCAGTGTTGGTTCTTATATACAGGAGAACTATCAGGCATCAGCATGGGACATCTGCAGGCATTTCATTACTCTATGTCAGTCAGTGGCGTAGCGTGGGTTGTCAGCACCCGGGGCAAGGCAAGTAATTTGCGCCCCCTAACCCGTGGATTTGCGCCCCTAACCCCCAGATGTTGCGCCCGGTGCGCCCGGCCCCCTTGCACCCCCCACGCTACGCCACTGATGTCAGTTACATCCACTCATATATTAATGTTTAATAATTTCTGCATCTCCATGATCACTATTACTCCCATTTCACATATGAGAAACTGAGTCAAATAATGATTTGACAGAAGGTTTGCTTGTGAACTTTTGTGCTAAACAGCAAGTGCAACCCAGTTTATTGGCTTCAGATACAAACAAACAAACAAACTATGAAGCTCTAAAAAATAAAGATTTGTGCTGTGTACATATGTTGGCATGCCCATATTGTTCCATTTGCCTTTGTCTTATTTTGGCTTCTCTGGAAAATATGTTCTTCTTGAATAGAACAGAAAATCAATTATCCAACACCAGTTTTTCAAGAATCCCATTTTAGTCTGAATTTAGTCCAATATCAGAGATGAAACACATGGCTACTTAAGTGTATGGTGAATTGACCAAATGAACTGACTTTTGAAATGTGGGTTATTTTCTAAGGGGTGCAAGCAGAGACACATGATCCGTATTCTCTTTCAAGGTATGGCCTTTCCGCTCTGCCCCATCTATATAAATACTTATATTTATTTAAGTTATATGCTGGGAAGGCAGAGACACAGGGATGTCCCTGGCTTCCTCTCTTTTCTGCCCCACCTACAAAAGTGCTAGATCTCAAAATGTATCATGCATAAATTTCCATGGGGGACCAACACGGAAATTGTAACAAGGCCAAAAATAGAGATTCTGGCCTCTGGTCATCAGGATCTATGCCGACCACCACATTCAAGGCTGTATCTGAAGCCAAAGTCTTACAAATTTGTCTGAGTTTGGTACACTACTTATCAGAACACCATTCCCCCGCCCAACCTAAATCAAGACAGATTTTTGGATTCTGTCTTCCCAAAACAGACATTTGCTAGAGCACATCTTCAAGGAGAGGCAACCTTGGATAAAGCGGTGTCAGTCTAGAAAGTACATGACATGTGCATGACCTGCGCCACTTTGGAAATTCTTCTCTCTGAAAGAGGGGTGGGCAATCTGTGGCTAAAGGGCAACATGCTATCGTTGACATAGTTTCAAGTGAGTGGCAAATGGGAAAGTGGTGGTGCACAGACAAAGAAAGAGAGGAGGAGGAGGTGTCAGGCATGGAGAGTCCTCCCCTCCCTTCAGTAACTTCACAGATAAGAATTAACGAGCAGTTGATAGATTTATAGTCCTTTTTTAAAAAAATAATCTTTATTAATTTAAATTACACACATATACAAATAATTTACAATCTCATACTACAAAAAGAAAATTAAAGAAAAAACAATTAAGAAAAAAGAAAAGAAAATACAGAAAGAAGAAAGAAAATAAAGCAGATTTACGTGCATAAAAAACTTAATCTTCCTAATTAATACTTAAATAAACACTTAAATAAAAAAGACTTCTGACAAAACGAGTCTTCCAATCATTCTCATTGTACTGTTTATACTGTCATTGTTTTTTCCGCACAGTTTTATATTCTTTAATATTGTTCCCGTCTACTCCACAAACGGTATTTGTTGTGTTTACAAGTATCACTCAAGTTCTGCTAATATTGTGTGATTGGTACAATATGATCTTATATAATCCTTAAATATTCCCCATTCTCCAAATATTTTCTGGTTCAATACCCCTCTAACTCTTCCCATCAGTTTTGCTAGTTGCAAATATTCTAACATGAGTACCTGCCAATCTGTGATTGTCAGCATTGTTTCCTTTTTCCACTTCCTCGTTTTATAGTCCTTTTATTACAGCATCATGTTGCAAGCACAAATACACAGCTCTCCGCAAGGAGGGTGGTTGCCTAGTCTAATCATCCTTCCGGCTCCCGCAGCATTTTGAATAGCCAACTAGAAGTACCTCACTCCCTCTGACTCCTTTGCTCTCTGATACATTCAGACCTCCGAGTCCGAGGGGAGAGGGGTGTCCTCCAGGATCTCCAGTGACGTCTCAACTAGCTGCTCCCTCCTTCTGGTTCTGTTGTCATTATCTTGTAACTGGGTAACTCCCCCCCCTAAGCTGTTCATCTTCTACCTCTCTCTCTGCTTCTGAACATGCTGTGGACAAGGGGGATGATTCTTCACCCTCCAGCTCTCCATCAGAGAGAAGCTGGTCTGCCATAGAATGCATTCCCCAGTCCTCGTCCTCGGACCATTCCCTGATAGGAGGAGGAGAAAGCACACACATTTTTTACTCTGGTCACTGCTGTCCATGGCTGGCATGCAGCCTTTGACTGATTTGTTCCATGGGAATAAGGTCCTCAGCAGAAAAACAGTTCCCCACCTCCTGATCTAAAACCTCCAGAGAAAAAGAGCCTAGGTTGGGACAGAAGACAGTGAGAAAGCTCATAAGTGACTTAATCTTTTAAGATTAATTGGGGAAAATGGCATTGTACCAGCGTACCCATCCATTTATAAGAAAATACATAAACCTAATTTGAAGGGAGAGCTCATTCTTCATCCCAAAGATGCCATTCTGAATAAACTTACCAACAGAGCCTTTTCAAAGGGAGCTTTACTTATTTCCTGATCCTGATGGGAGATGATACATACCTACATCACCAAGACTACCCAACTACTGAGCAGCAAGCAGCACAGAAATGTGAAATCCACATACATCACAATGCCACAGAGCTCACATCCTCTCAGGTCGTTCATGCCACATCCAGCTGCCACGGGCAAAGTTCACCACCCTAATCAGAAGCAAAGGCTTCTCTTAAAGTTATACATATTCAATGGTCACATTTATCAGAATACAACGGATGCATGCGAGAAGTCACTCATGGGGAGATGACACTGTAGGGTATCTGCCGGAGCATGAAATTCATTGTGGGGGCTACATGACCAAGGTCTTTACTCAGCCCCAGAAGACTTTATTAGGCTGAGCTTAGGTTTTCCTTCTACAGCATTGCTGTGTCACTCAGGTCAAACTGATTCACTCAGTGCCTACACAAGCATAGCCTTGGGCATCTTCCAGCGTGAAAATGACCCACAACAGCTCCAAGTGTTGCTGAATTATTTCTGGTGTTTTTCTGACATGAATCAGTGCTTTAATGGGAACCTGAATAGGGATCGCCAAACTCATTCTGCTCAGGGCAAGGAAAGGCTTGGAGTCAGGTCACACAGGTGAAGAGACGAGAACACTGTTGACTAGGTCTCCAACTCCAGCATTTTAACTACAGCTTTCAAGATTATCATTCCCTGGGGGGGAGGAATTGGGGGAGAAAATTAACTGCCATATGCTTCACTTGGCTGCTGCTTCAGGAAATGGGAAGAAGTTTCAAATCACATTATTATATGATATGCCTGGTGATATGGTAACTTTTGGACCCTAAGAGCAAGCAATGTGAACACATTTGCAAAAGCACAGACAAAAATCTGCCTTCGTGACGCATGGAAAGCTTGATGCTCAACTTTACTACCTACTACTTTAGGAACACTAGGTGGAAAAAAGCAGATATTTTTCATTTTAACTTCCAGACTAATGAAATTGCATGCAAATACGAAAGCCCAGGAAATATCACCATTGTTATTTCATTTTCTTTGTGTACAGTTCCTCTTTCTTTTCATTTGTCAACTAAGAAAGATTGGATAAGGTGGAAATTGTTTCCACTTTCATAAAAAAACTAGGACTTGAGAATGTTTTATCAATTATGCCTCTCCATTTGAGATAGAAACATTCCTCTTCTCCCAGGCCGATGGTCTTTTGTGTTGGGAATTCCATTCCACCCTTTGCTGCAGACATGAGATTGTTACATGTCACATGTCTGTTTACATTCCAGAACAGATTGCTGGTGTGAGCGGAACTTCCGCTCTGTATTGCTTTTGCTTTTTAGTCTCTCTCCGAGAAAACGGCAAGGAGAGATGCCATGTTTTCTTTGTCCTGATTTATGTATAATAAATGTGTAGTTTAGTATGTGTCTACAGCCTCAAGCCTCTTCTGTTGCACAGTTTACACTGCTGAGTAAAGTGTGCTCATGTCTGCAAGCTTGAGTCACTGATGTACGTCAGAGCAGAGGTCGATGAATCTCCACAGTGGCAGGGCTGAGGGGAGACACTCCAGCTGGGGCCGAGCCAGCTGGCCTTTCGACCCCCCCCCCCAATTCTGACATTTTGAACTGTGTGTATTGTTGGAGGTTATTGTTTTGTTTGTTATTATATTATGTATTCTTGAATTTTATATTGTTAACTGCCCTGTGATCCTCAGATGAAGGGGTGGAATAGAAATTTAACATATAAAATAATAATAATAATAATAATAATAATAATAATAATAATTACAACAACAACAACAACAACAACCAAGTGTCTTGATCAGACCAAAGTCTTTGGACTGCAACTCTCATTGGTCTCAACCAGTGCAGGGACTGTCGTGCTGGAGGCATCAGGTTGTGGGAGGCCACTGCAGGTATCCAAACATTTATTTACGTCAGAGTGCAGGGTCACAACTGTTTGGGAGTCCTACTAGCATTTTCAGTGTTGGGTACAAAAGCATAAGATGTCACCTGTGGGGTACAATGTCAAGCCATAATAGCGGAACACACGGTGGACATGCAGATGATCCCTGGTTCCATTCACAGCATCTCCAGTTTAAAGGAATTAGTCATCTCAGGAGTGGCTGGTAGGGAGAGGCAACTGTGAAGACCTGGCCTGGCAGCTATATCAGAAGGTGGGACAGGGCAATGGTGAGATCCGGGCAGTATGGAGCTGTCCTTGGTTCTGCAATGAGTGACATTCCATTGCCCACTGTTGTCTGTGGGCTCCTCCTAAGGTCTGGAAGAGGACACAAGTACCATAACCTGCTTTTTCCTCTCATGGCAGGAGGAGCTTTATATGCTAAATGTTGGCTGTCAAAAGCACAGGAACACTACAGTAGTAGTAGTAGTAGTAGTAGTAGTAGTTATTCCACCCATCTGACTGAGTTGCCCCAGCCACTCTGGGCTGCTTCCAATACATTAAAATGCAGCAAGACATCAAACAGTAAAAACTTCCCTATACATGGCTGCCTTCAGATGTCTTCTGAAAGTCATGTAATTGTTATCTCTTTGACATCTGATGGGGGTGGAGCATTCCACAGGGTGGGCACCACTACCAAGAAGGCCCTCTGCCTGGTTCCGTGCAACCTCACTTCTTGCAGTGGGGGAACCACCAGAAGGCCCTCGGAGCTGGACCTCAGTGTCCGGGCTGAATGATGGAGATAGAGATGTTCCAAAGCCATTAAGAGCGTCAAAAGTCAACACTAACGTTTTGAATTGTGCTCAGAAACGTAGAAATCCTCAGAAGCCTTCTCTTCCCAAGTCAGGTTCTGGAAGGTCTAAAGAAAAGGGAGGAATAGGTTGCTTGTGAGTCAACATACATCATGCTATGCCTTGGTTTTCCTACCAAATGATTGATATATTTCCCTTACAACCAGGAAAGTTCTGGGAACCTCCTAATAGAACTTTTATATTCTCTCTCAGGACACAGCACACAAAATCAAGCACATGTACAGCTTCCAAAGGTTTTTCCTTCAAGAGTGCACACAGGAACAAAGCTGTTGATGCTGTGATTTATGCTTATGGCTGGAGTTTAGTCAAGGGAACAGATGTGCACGGTCATCCTGATATGACTGAGGAAGACCATTCAGTTCTACTTTTTAAAGGCAGACAATCGCTCAGTTTTGTCAAGCCAGTTTTGCACAACAGTTAATATGGCAAACAGCATTTTTTTTTATTTCGGGAACTTGCAAGACAAACAACAAGAAAAGTCCAAATAAGTGATATTTAACAGGGGCTGGGGGAAGGGGAGAGAGACAAAAATAAAGGTTACCCTACACATCACTGTCTCTTTTCATTACTGTTTCAAATGTAGCAAAGATGCTCTCTGCCAGTCCAAAAACTGGTGCCAAAATGCCTAAGGCCAACTCTAACAATAGCAAGCATTATTAAATGTGTGGGACAACCCAGCCAGGGGTGTAAATAATGCAGTTATTATTAATAAAGTCAATTGAAAGAAGTTAAGAGCCAAGCATTGGGGGCATTGTAAAATTCATTGCGTCAGCGCCAACAAGAGAAAGGGTTTCATTCAAAGTTAAATCAAAGTAATGCAGGATTTAAAAAAAAAAAAAACCCCAAAGATTGTTCATGAAAGGAAAGATGATAGTCAAGACATAAAAATGATCACCCACTCTCAAGCTAAGGAGGAGGAATGTTGCCTGAAGTGCTATTTTAGCAGTCTGGTTGTGCAAACATAACACCCTCTGTACACATTAGTCTCAGTGATCGCAACAAGAATTTCTAGATATGGGCTGAACAAAATCACGGAAGAATTGATGCTTTTGAATTATGGTGCTGGAGGAGACTCTTGAGAGTCCCATGGACTGCAAGAAGATCAAACCGATCCATTCTTAAGGAAATCAGCTCTGAGTGCTCACTGGAAGGACAGATCCTGAAGCTGAGGCTCCAATCCTTTGCTACCTCATGAGAAGAGAAGGCTCACTGGAAAAGACCCTGGTGTTGGGAAAGATTGAGGGCACAAGGAGAAGGGGAAGACAGAGAACGAAATGGTTGGACAGTATTCTTGAAGCTACGAACGTGAGTTTGACCAAGCTGCAGGAGGCAGTGGAAGACAGGAGTGCCTGGCGTGCTCTGGCCCATGGGGTCACGAAGAGTCGGACACAACTAAATGACTAAACAAACAACAACAACATAGAGTTTACATTACCGGTCCATCGTGAGCACATTCGAAGCCCAGGTGTTTAAAGAACAGCCTTATCATGAACACACAGGTCTTATGACTTGGCTTTCAAACCATCTTAATTGTGCTGACAAGGCTCTTTTTAATTAGGAGAATTTGAGAGCAGTGAAGGGTGACATCTCATTTTGAACAGGGAAAACGTGGGTGTAAATTGTATGTTAGGAAGGAAAGAAGAACAGTTTCTCTGTTTCAGAAGTGTGCCATTTTTTAAAAAAAAAACATTGCATTAACTGTGGTTGCAAATGTTCCAAGAAATATCTGAAAGAATGTTAAATTAAAAAGATGGTGACATCCAGTGATCTGTCTGGGATGGTGTACAAGATCACACCCAAGTAGATGTTCTTCAGTATTTATTGGTAGAGGATATCATTTTCAGAACTTTATACCACTTCTGAGTATAAGTGGGAGCACATACATAGCTCAATATTTCCATATATCTGAAACTCCCTGTCAGTAGGAATGTTTGCATGTAATAGGGAAGGACTGTAGTCAGCAGGTCTTCATGGGGATGTGCAAGTTATCTACATACAGGAAGGTTATTTTTGCTTTCTATTTTTTCCCTGGGGGAAGGATTTAAACATAAAACCCACAACTTCCATTCTGAAGTCCAAAGCAGGCTGTACCACAGGTCTAATTTTTTCTGAACATCTTAATAAGTTCTTATAGCAAAGATACCCAACAAGGTGCCCACCAGATATTTGGGTCTTTAATGTCCATCAGTCTTGGCCAACACGGTCCATGATCAGAGATGCTCAGGGTTGCTGTCCACACCATTGAGAGGGCACCACATTGACTCCCCCTGCCTTGCAGGTTCTCACTTGAGATGCAAATGATGAAAATTTAGGTTTCGTCTCAAGATTCATGGCCAAGTTTGGCCATCCTTCCAAAACAAGGTTATCTCCAGTGAGGAAAGCTGTGAGAGGTTGTCTGTTCCAGTTGACTTTAGAAGCCAAAAGTATTTGGGTTTGTTGACAGCTTCACCACTCTACTGAGCAACGACGATCTATAGAAACAAGTGATCTTAACCACACGGCAGTTTGACTAATATAGCCTTCAGCAAGCCATGTCCTTTGCTTGAGTAATGCATTACACAGATACGCACATTAAAGAATATGTAATAAAAATAATTTGTACACTGGAATGTAAAACTTTTTCAAAGCCCAGTGGTGGAAGAAGTTCATCTTTAAACAAGTGCCAAGAATAAATCTGAGGATAAACACTGTCAGAGAAATGCTTGTGGAACTAAGTCTTCATTAAACCACACTTCCTTTGAAGTTACCAAAGCAGGCACATATCATTATGATATACACACTTGCATCCCACCCTCCCTTAAATGAATGGTTATCCCATTTTATCCTCACAACACACCCAGGAAGTTTGGGTGAAGCCAAGAGATGGAGTCTTGCCAAAGGCCACCCAATGAGCTTCAAGGCTCAGACTGGATTTTGAGCCAATGTCATCCCAGTATCTAAAGCAATGTTCAGTTATGAGGTTATCCATGGCATTAGCAATTGTGCGCGTGTTTTTAAAATAGCAGCTGTGGAAAGACAGATCAAATTAAGAGTTAAATGTACGATTTTAATTTAGCATAGCATGCACCCTGAAAGTGTTATCTATCTATCTCTTTTTTTACATGATTATTCCCTCCCTGAGACTTTCACCATTTTCACATTTGGCTGGTGGACAGGATCAGCAGATCTAAAGAGGGAAGAGGAGGCAGAGGAAGAAAGTTGAACATATTCATAAGTTTCCCTTTGTATGCAAGATCTTGCCCAAAGCACTCATGGCTGAGTATCAGGCCTGGAGCTGTCCTGGGTCGCATGGCAGGTAAAGATTTGACACAAGCCGCTTCTCTTGTCTCTGGAGGAGCAACACCACCAGAAAGTCAAGCCAAGGGAAAGAATAGCGCTGATGTGCAGTGAACGGGCAGTTTTGCCAATTCAAAAGCAAAAGGCAGTTGAAATGGCCTTTTGTTTCACCAGCACTCAGAAATGATCATTTTCCAATGGACAGGAAAAGAGCAAACAACAAAATAAAATAAAAAATCCCGCTAGATCCTTCTGGACTTCAGTCAGTGTGATTTATTGCTGACACCATCAGAAGCATTCTTCATTACTAGGCTTTCCAGAAACCTTCAGTACTCATTGAGCAGAGTGATGGTTATATAAGTTTACTAGCTTCAAAAAGAATTCAGAGCTACCCCATTTTCTCCAAGGACGAAGGCCCCCCCCCCAGGCAACTTCCTTTGACACAATACACTAGCAAATACCAGCACATTAGCACCTCAATGGCCTCTTTCAATAATAATGAACATCACACACACACACACACACAATGATGTTTTATTAAAACTTTTTCATAATGCAATCTAAAACAAAGTAATCTAAACAAAAAAGAAACAGATAGGGAAAGAAAAGGAAGAAAAATATAAGATTCTGTCTCACAAGTGTATCCCAACTTTTCTTCCATACAGAAAAAAAGATGTGCATTCTCACCCTGGGAGATCTCTCCATCCTTGGCTTGCACTCAGGGTCCTTCACTAACAACCCTTCGCCTTCATCTGCATGCAAGTCTTTCTTTAATCCGGACGACAGGACAACAGCAAATAATGCACACAAATCTGACATTGTCAGTACTGTATCTTTATACTTTAATTACAGGCAAGTGGAATTTTCTGTTACTGTTAAAGCACTTTAAGAGTGCTTTAGGTGTACAGTACAGAGGTGACCTAAGTCTGAACTGTTTATGAAAAGGGACCTTGTTACAGTCCTATGCCTAAAACGGTGAGAAAAATACAGTAAAATGTCACTGGAAGCAAGAGACTGCTTTCCTTTGATTTGATGCTGTTTATATGGGCAAGGAGAGATACTTGAAGGAAAGGAAGTTAACAAACAGAGGATAAAATTTGCAAAGACTATACTACCCCTAGTGCTTAGCAGCAGCCCATGTAGATGGGAAGAAAAAAAGGGTTTGTGTTTACTATTTAGTAAGTGGTTAGTGAAATGATATACATTCGGTGTGTGATTTTAGTGCACTGAACTTCCAATCTCCACTCAATTTTCTGCTGCAATGCCATAAAGCTGAGTTACTGGCCAGCTGTGTCCAACAGAACAATGTTTCAAAATTATTACAGGAGTGGGTTGCTGGGTGTTCTTTTTTAAGAAAATAAAAGATGTGGGCTGCTAACTAGAGTTTTTCCACGATAAAATCTCTCCAGAGTAAAATGTCACCCAGAAAGGACTGAGAAAAAAGCAGCAGTCCTGCAACCAGTTTGTGGCCTGCTTTGAACTTCTGGGATTTCATAGATGGATGAAGGAATGCAGGTCTTAGTCATACCTCAACTTTCATTAAGGCAAAGGGGAAGATGTTTTCCTCTCTTTGAGACAACAGGAGATTTGTTAGAAAGCTTTAATGTAGGAATGGCTAATCTGTGGCTCGCCAGATTTTGTTTGGAATACAACTCCTAGCATCCCTTGGCCATGCTGACTGGGACTAATGGGAGTTGGAGTCCCAGCAGCATCTAGAGAACCACAGGTTTCTAACAAAGAATCTCTCGTAGAACTTGGTCCTTCTTCAGATGACATCAAACTGTCTTCGGTGATGCACAAATGAAAACCATGTTTGCTAACAGGTACTGTTTCTGTTGCCTTTTCGGTGACTACTGAAGACCTTCCTCTTCCCACAAGCCATTTAAGCAGAGATCTTTCCCAGTCTACATATGTATTGTTTTTAGATGTTTCAATTGTTTTATCATCTGTGTTAGTTACCTTGGGCTCCTATGGAAGGCAGGGCAGGATATAAATCTTAATAATAGTAATATTATTATAAATAATAATAGTTGTAGGTCAAAGTTTCCCTGCCAATGAGACATTTCCATAAAATCATTAACACGCATCAATTTTCATAACATACACAGAAGGAAAAATTACTTCAAGGTATCAAATTAGCAACTGAAATCAGTAAGATATAAGTGGAGCACCTGCTCTTCTTGCATGTGTTAGTGAGGGGCAGATATTACAAATGTAAATATTCCTAGCTGAATCTGTCTATTATTTTTTCATTGTATGCCATTTCAAAATGTATTTTTCATGAACACACACACACAAATACATAACTTACATAAAAGTAAAAGGACAATAATCCTGATACTGCAACATGAATAATAAATGCAAATAAGTGCTTAACACTATAATCTCCTCAGGGCAGTATCCTGTCATTTTTTATGAGTCTGGGATGCACCAGGAACCTCTGGAGTACCAAGTAAATATTTAATTTTATAGATGTAAAACACAACAGCAAACAACCTCAGCAGCAGATTGTTTGCACTGTAGTATAACCCCAACACGGTGCACCTCATCAGGAAGGAGAGGAGGAAAAAACAGGCACTGTCAGGCCTGCCAGAGAGCAATGTAAATAAAGGAAGATACAGATGGGCAAGTCTAAGTAGACTATTTCCCTGCCAATACAAGATTGTCCCACACAGTCCATTCTTTACACCAGGATCAATTGGAGGCCTGTGGTTGAGTTCATCAATAAAATGAATTGCAATATGCTGGCAAAGTGCACAAACTTTACAAACAAAGGAGAGTGAAAGGTTTGGGCTAAGATGCTCCATAGGTACTTTAAAGCGAGGCTCCTATAGTCCAAAAGTGTTACAATAATCTAGTGCAAGCAGCATACTTCTCAATCCATATTTGCCCATCATTTTTTAACTCTCAAATTCTGATCCTTAGTTACCATTCTGTGCCGCTCAGAAAGTTGCATGCAACATGCTAGTTAGGCCCAATAAATATTTCTTTTTTGCTCCTAGTTGGACTAAATGAAGGTTTCTATTTCACTTCTTCTGTGGTTATTATTTACATTCGCAAAGCTGTTATCACTAAATTCTTTGAACTCATGACATTGCCAAATGACTAGTTTTCAAATCATGCATTATTGCTTCATTGGCCAGTTGTTTAACGGTGGGATTCAAGTTGGGAAGGGAGAAGCCTCTAGCTAAAATCTTGAATGCCTGAATTTAGAGCAACACTCCCATCCTAATTTTTGGCTTAGGGGAAGAAAAAGAAAACTCATCCTGAGTCAAAACCTAGGGTGGGGATTTTGCAATATATTTCAGGTGCCACCTGCCAGAGGACTAAACAGCTCAGATGCAACATGCCTAAGAGAGTATCCTTTGCCAGAGAAAAAGTCACAATCTCAGCGGAGTGGCTGACCCCTTTTACAATCCTATCCATAAAATTACTTCCGCTTTGTGGATGTTTGTGCTTCATCAAAGACATGACTACACTGACTGGCAGAAGCTGTTCAGGGTTTCAGACAGAGGACATTCCCAACCGCATATGGGATGCCAGGAATAGCACCCAAGACCTTCTGCATATAGAGCATATGCTTTGCCACTGAGGTAGGGACCTTCACACAATGGGTTTTTAAAAAATGAACATAAGCTGTGTCCCATTGAAATAATTGGTACTGAGGATCCGATTAGATGTACAGTAACTTGTTTCTTGGTTCACCAATAATTCCTTCCTTTCTTTTCTTTTATACTAAATAGCAGCCCCACCTGCTGCTTTGAAGATCAGAGAAGTGGCACTCTGGGAAAAGGTGCCAAGCTTTGACATTTGTCTCATGCCATCCAACTCTGGAGGAGGAGGAGTTTGGATTTGATATCCCGCTTTATCACTACCCGAAGGAGTCTCAAAGCGGCAAACAATCTCCTCTCCCTTCCTCCTCCACAACAAAGATGAGTGAGGCTGAGAGACTTCAAAGAAGTGTGACTGGCCCAAGGTCACCCAGCAGCTGCATATGGAGGAACGGAAACGCGAACCCAGTTCACCAGATTATGAATCTACCATTCTTAACCATTACACCACACTGGATATCTTGATTTGCCCAGAAACAGCTTCAGATGATAAAACGATCTTTCCCTCCCTGACTTACTGCTTGTATTTATGCCATCTTCAGAGGTCCAAATATATTTTTATGTAATGTTATTCTAACCCATCAGGGTGAGAAGTACTGTTGGAAAACCATGTTCCAGAGAGCCTGCCTCATTACACTTATCAAGGAACTGTATCGCTAAGGAGAAAGTGGGGGAGAAATCTTTCTGTGTATTATATTCCACATCTGTCTTGCAAAGCAGAAGATGTACCTATAAATATCCAATTTGTCATGTCTCATGACTGGACCTAATGGTCAGGGGTCCCTTTACCTGTATCTTTTAAGTCCTTCCATGGGAGATGTGTGCAGTGCAATCCTATGAATGTCCAAGTTGAGGACTTACTCCCAGGTAAATTATTATGGGATTGCAGCCTTAAGTATGTGTTTAACTCTACCACTGAATCAATGGGTCTCTACCGGTGCTTAAACTTTGACTGAATTGTGACTCCTAAATACAAAACGTGGAAATGATCTCTCCTTGTCATACGTCTCCTGTTGGTTTTATTTGCATTTCAGAACACAACGGCAAGGCTGGGATGCGCTCCCTCACGCTAATTCTGTCAGAAATACTCCCAGCCGATCATCTTTGAACTCTTGCTTTCTAATAAGTGCAGCCAATTTATCGACAGTAAATCTAGGACGAGACAGACTCACACTGATGTGGGCCACGGGGCATTTAAATTAAACAGGAACTCTCCAGCCATCTGTGTTTTAACTTTTTTTATGCCTTGATAATAAGCCCTGTTTAGAATAATTTGCTGTGGAAACTGGGACTTCGTGACTGACAGTGAAAGCCTGCGTATAAACAATCCAAGCCGGCCGCTGAATTTGTGAGAATGTCAGGCGAATTTAGGCTCATCATAAAAGAATTCTCAGTGACTGTATTTCAATATGACACTTTTATGGTTTTTTATTTTCTAGACCATTGCAGCCCCAGAGTCTTGGCATGATTTATACAGCCTGGCAGTGCATAATCTTTTGTATAAGATATACAGGCCTCCGGAGGTTTAATTTCTTTCCTCACTGTCACTGACAGCATTTGTGCTTCCCTTCTCTTCTATTTTCATTTCTAATGAGATATTGGACTTTGCTCAGCGAGAGGTGATATTTCCACATTTGCAACCTGACAGGCTAAATCACCAGATCTCAATGGTGAGGATACAAACCCATTTAAACTGTGTCAAAATATTCATGGAGCCCCATTGATTTGGGCAATGGTTATTAGGAAGCTATTTGGAAAGTTCAGGTTTAATTCTGGGAGCTTTCTGCTGCAAAATCACTCAGTTACATCACAGGGAAAATTGTATCAGAAGAAGAGAAAGCCTAGACTGATTTTTATTTTTAAGAGAGAAAGAGAGAGAGAGTGTGTTCTTCTCCCCCTCTTTCCTTCAAAAGCACCAACAGCCTTTTGAAGGGGGAGAGATGAGTCCTTTCTGATGCATTTATGAATGTGATGCATGAAGCAAAGTAATTTTCCCTATTGCATATAAATGAATTATCTATCAGACCATGGTAACAACAACATGGAAAGTACAGGCTGAAGGAGTGAGAGGTTGACACTACAGACTCCAAGCATAGCTTTTAGCTCTTCCTTGAATTTCATAGCTAGTTTATTCATGTTGATGCGGCTCCATCTCTGGAGGCCTCAACCACAACCACAAGCAAAAGTTAACTGCCGCACTAGGAAAGCAGTGTTGGATCGCCACATGATGGGTTTGCTGCCAAGGAGAGCTAGGTGCATTCTAGAGCACACTCTCCATTTACATAGGGCAATGGCAGGGTCTAACAAGTCTAGCCAGAGTCCTCTATGAATGGGGTCTGCATCTTAGACAATGTCCCAGAATCCTCTGCAATGTTCAGGGATTCCATGGCAGATAAACTGCTGTAGGAGATTTTCCCCAAAGGCAGAAAAAGTCTAGTCAACGTCCAGAGGTGGCAGAGCTTATAAACTATTGGTCTCTGAGTTTCCAATTAGTTAAATACAGTGGTACCTCTGGTTCCATACTTAATTAGTTCCGGAGGTCCATTCTTAACCTGAAACTGTTCTTAACCTGAAGCACCACTTTAGCTAATGGGGCCTCCTGCTGCTGCTGCTGCGCCGCTGGAGCACGATTTCTGTTCTCATCCTGAAGCAAAGTTCTTAACCCAAGGTACTATTTCTGGGTTAGCGGAGTCTATAACCTGAAGCGTATGTAACCCAAGGTACCACTGTATATAGAACCATGCCTAGATGTTGGTATGGAATCAATATAATCAATGAACATTTTAATACAATATTTAACTTACTGACCCCATCTTATTTATAGATTTTTTTATCACATTTTTATATAAAAAGTGTTGTTTTTAAAAAGTCACACTTTTGTAATTGGTTGGCAATAAAATGTCTGCAGTTCCACGTTACAATAAGTAGAGTTAAATTCCGGTTGAATTCCTATGGAGCACCATATTACATGTACTTGAACACCAAGTTCATTGTGGAAAATATTATTGCAGGAAATTCCACAGAAATTGGGGGGGAATTAGAAACGGCCACCATGATTATATCCTTATTATAAACTGTTTCCACCCTTTCTGTCTTTAGTTAGGTGGATAATACAGCTTGCTGGAACAGTTAGGAGTGCCTGCTATTACTAGCATATATTATTACTACGATTTCAGGCCATGTGCATTTTGAATTAGAAACATAAATAGGAACCTGATTAAGCAGAGGTTCTTAGGTTTTGTACCTATAAAAATATTGCATCCAGGAAAAGCAAGGACACTTGGTAACATTTCATGGCACCACACCAATGAGTTGCACAGATAATTTAATCAGATGTGGGTGGCTTCTTTGTGCAAATATGTCTATATACATTGCTAGTAAATGTGTGACATTTTAATGGATTTTTAATCTTTGTTGGAAGCCGCCCAGAGTGGCTGGGGAAACCCAGGCAGATGGGTGGGGTACAAATAATAAATTACTATTACTATTACTATAACACAGTTTTCTATTACACATTCTGAGCTCTTGAAGAAACATTGTCTCCCTTCCCACCAGGAGAGCTGGCTTTAGAACAGGAGAGAGGAAGGAAGGCGATTGCATCTGTGTTCATGGTGGACTGTGGGCTAGCCATTCATTAATGAATCTGCTCCTTTTTTAAAGTGCTGACATGGTCAAATGGCATTTACACACACACACACACACACACACACGGCATGTGTGCTGTTTCCTTTGCTTGTGTAATGTTGATGTGATGCCTATACCATCCAGAATGTCCATTCAAACTGCAAACGTCTCTGTTCACTAATCTCTTCTGCATGGGTCTCCAGCTGGTTTTGGACTACAACTTCCATCATCCCTAGCTAACAGGACCAGTGATCAGGGATGATGGGAATTGTAGTCCAAAAACAACTCAGGACCCAAGTTTGGGAAACCCTGATCTAAACAAGATGGAGCAACCTTCTCCAACCTGGCAAGCTCCAGACATTTTGGACTACAAATCCATTAGCCCCAGCCAGCACAGCTCTCTCATCAATTGGACTGCTAGAGCAGGCACAGAAACCATCTATCTATCCCTATCAATCAGTAAATAACATATTTTCAACCTCTATCAGAGTCATTGTGCCTCTGAATACCAGTTGCTGGAAAAGAGTGGAGAGGGCTCTTTTGCTCAGATCCTGCTTCCACGTTTCCCACAAACATCTGGTTGGCCTTGTGAGAAGAGGATGCTGAACTAGATGGGCCTTTGGCCTGATCCGGCAGGTTCTTCTTATGTTACTATGTCTTCCCTACTTTTCGAAACGGAAATCATCTAAGAATCCCATTCAAAAGTCTATCCCTAGGGGAATCATACAGTGAACAATACAGTACACTTGTCCACAAAGGAATAAAAGATATTTCACAGGTGTTGTAGTGTATCACTCCTCCGGAATCAGCCCATACTAAATTATAAGAGCTTCCTATTTATTAGTCTCGTTTTGTTCAGATGTATTAGAAACTGGACCAGAAAGCATTTGGGGGCAAACTTGGATCTGGCATATGCTGTAATTTTAACCAGTAGAAAAGCAACAGTATGAACTCTGGATGTGACGTGGGTGGCGCTGTGGGTTAAACCACAGAGCCTAGGGCTTGCCGATCAGAAGGTCGGCGGTTCGAATCCCCACAACCTAGAAGTTCGAAAGCACCTCAAAGTGCTCCCTCGGCCAATAAAGCGAGATGAGCGCCGCAACCCCAGAGTTAGTCCCTTTACCTTTATGAACTCTGGATGATATTGAAGGAAGCTCAACCACAGATATCATCACGCCAATTGGAGTGCCACTTGGCAGGTTCAAGAGTGACCCCAGAATCCCCGAATATGACCCTTTTGTTTGAATGATTCAATGATTCAAAATCTTAATAAAAACATAATTCTAAAAAAGAACAACGTCAAAAAGAATGGCTAAATAGTTTCCAGTTTGACAAAATTTGGCCAACCCCTCACTTTCATGATCATCATTTTTTATTTGTATACCGTCTTTCTATCTTTCAATGCTCAAGGCGGTTTACAAGCTGAAGAAACAAAAATGTACAACTTATAACAATCTAATGCAATACAAAAATGTGATGATGAAACAAAACTTTAAAATAAGCAATCTACATCAAAAAGTGACATTCCACAATTATTAGAATAGTACAAAGTAATAATATCAACATATAAAAGTTAAACAGAAATCCACTCAACAGTTACAATAAATAATTTCTTAACTATAATCAATAAAACAAGGGCAAGCCACAGTACATAAAATAATACAAAACAAATTGAGAAGCAGAGACTAGAGGGTGGGGTAAGGCAGGTGGAAAGAGGCCTTGTCTGACGAAGTCTCTCCCCTCACATTTCTTCCTCCAGGCACAGCTCCTTATGAGGAGCCCCATATGGCTTATGGCACCACCATACACCACTTGTGGGAGAAAAAATATATAAGTTAGAATGAATTTCCTCCTCCAAGGCTAGCATTGCGAGAGGTCTCATGTGGCAGAAGTACTGAGGCTGGAATATTCAGAGAGCTGTCCAACAGGAACTGAGCAGCCACGGGAAGCTTGGACTAGCAGGGGAGCTGTCCAGCAGAATATGAGTAGCCCCAGCGTGATCTGCAAACCTAGGGAAATGCGTCCCCTCACAGAGTGGCACTGGCCAGTTTTATAGGAGACCAGATGGGTCCACCTGTTCCTAGTATTCCTCGAGGCTCTGATTCAAGTCAAGCACAGGACTTGCCTCCTCACCCGGAGTAACATAGGAAGCTGCCTTTTACTGAGTCAGACCAGGGGTAGGTAAAGGTAAAGGGACCCCTGACCATTAGGTCCAGTCGTGGCCGACTCTGGGGTTGCGGCGCTCATCTTGCTTTATTGGCCGAGGGAGCCGGCATACAGCTTCCAGGTCATGTAGCCAGCATGACTAAGCCGCTTCTGGCGAACCAGAGCAGCGCACGGAAATGCCGTTTACCTTCCCGCCAGAGTGGTACCTATTTATCTACTTGCACTTTGATGTGCTTTTGAACTGCTAGGTTGGCAGGAGCAGGGACTGAGCAATGGGAGCTTGTCTCGTCGCGGGGATTCGAACCACTGACCTTCTGATCAGCAAGTCCTAGGCTCTGTGGTTTAACCCACAGCGCCACCTGCGTCGAAGGCAGCATAAAAGCAAGAATGGTTTTATTGCAGTAAACTGAGCTTGTCATCTTCTGTATTTTATCTTGTTTCATTTTCTTGCAAGCCACAACTTTTGGTTGTGAAGTAGTTTATAAACGGAAAAGAAATAAATAGATAAAGATATCCCTCAGAGCACTAAGTGTCTATCTTCCCACAACAAAATAATCTCAATGGCTCTATCAGTTCTCGGGAAAGGAAAAGAAAACAGCACCCACACTTCCACTTGTTCTGCTGTTTTCCCCAGAAAAACCCACTCAGCAACAAGATTACGACACTGAAGAGTCACTGCTAGTCAGTGGTATCCAAAATGGTGACTCTAGCTACCATCATCTCTGGCCATTGGCCACGTGGTCTGGGGCTGTTAGTCTTGTCATGAAATTCTACTCAATTTTGATCCAGAGTGGATTGTATAGTTAGCAGAGTAAAAACTTAAACACGTTGCAGAATTCCCCAAAAACAGATCAGAGGCAATTGTATTCCATCTAGCAGAGCTTTATTGCTACTGAAGGCAAATGAGCATAATGATCACAAATCCAATACGTTCAGGATTGGCACTGCCCATAAGAAATCCAGTTGCATCACACTTAACCTGAACTTGCTATAACTTATAATAAGACTAAACTTAACACTACAGTGGTATCTTGGATTAAGTACTTACTTCATTCCAGAGGTCCATTCTTAACCTGAAACTGTTCTTAACCTGAAGCACCACTTTAGCTAATGGGGCCTCCTGCTGCCACTGCGCCACCGGAGCATGATTTCTGTTCTCATCCTGAAGCAAAGTTCTTAACCCAAGGTACTATTTCTGGCAGTGGCATAGCATGGGGGTGCAGGGGGGGCGGCCGCACTGGGCGCAACATCTGGGGGTTAGGGTTAGGGGGTGCAAATCTACGGGTTAGGGGGCACAAATCCACGGGTTAGGGGGCGCAAATTACTTGCCTTGCCCCGGGTGCTGACAACCCACGCTACGCCACTGATTTCTGGGTTAGCGGAGTCTGTAACTTGAAGCATATGTAACCTGAAGCATATGTAACCCGAGGTACCACTGTATACAGAACACCATGTCAGAAGGAAAAGAGATAGAAAGAGAAGGTGGAACCCAGGCCCCTTCTGGTCCTACTTTTATAGTCAGCATGACCTTGACTGAAATATAACAGAACTACGGTAGTTTAAACTGGCTGTACTCAGTTTATCTGAAGGCATAACCCAAACACCAGGAACCTTCTGCTTGTTTCTTTCACACACAGAAGCTTCCAGAACCTTCTTGAATTACGGTAACTAGAATAAGAAAGATCTCTGCAAATCAGATAAACACTTTCTGCCCTAATAAATGTAGACTGACAAGTCTGGCACCATGAGGGCTACCCCTGCTGTAGACAATACTGTAGACAATAGATGGACCAATGGTCTATCTCAGCAGAAGGCAGCTTCTTATCTTCATGGGGAAAGCAGCAGACTATAATGATGACGCTTCAGTCTTAATGAAGCCTGTGACGGCCTGTGCAACTTGGACTCAGGGAAGCCAGTATGGATATTCAGCTAAAAGGGATCGTTGTTTTGCATGAAAGAGAGACAGTGTCATTGCTGGATGGTCAAAGTGGTCCATTTAATGGACGATTCTATCATTTCACAAGGTTTCATTCTGGGTGTGGGTTCTCCAGCATTAATGCCGTACCCAAGGAGGAAAGGAATTCAAAAACCCAAAAGAGGGAGGAAGACAGTAAGGACTGTCATTTAAAAAAATACACACACACAATCACAAACTCCCCCCCCCTCCACCAAACCTGTTCCTGTGATACAGATTGACAGCCCTTTTAATATGAAATAAATCAGCCAGGATAAGGAACGTCTGTGAGAACATAAAGATTGAGCGTTGATTGACGCAGCCTCTCTGATACATGCACTGTTTGTGTTCGCTTTATAGCAGCTAACTTGAAAGGATGTCAGGTGCTCTGAGATGTTTCAAGTGTTTTGAACCCAGCGTACAATCATCAAATGCACTGATTGGGTGTTCGGGCTGAAGGTGCAGTGTGGCAGCGTTTGTGCCAAGACAATGCTGAGTAAAAAAAAAGTCCAAAAGAAGCTGGTTGACACCAGGTGCCACACAGTGGTTAGAATCCTGGACTCTTGTTAACAGCTGTCTCTGGGAACAGCTTCCTAGACAGTGAGATGCCTTTGTCCTGGGAGCACGATCCAATATTGGGCCAATAGCAGATCAGCGTCACTTGTAGTTGCTTAAAATTGTATTTGCTGAAAATGGACAATATTTTGTCCAGCTCATGCCATTTGCTGCCTACCTGGTAGATTCATCTTGGCACCTGCTAGCTCTGATAATGACAAAGGTAAACTCCCTTTTTGTGCATTGTGAACTGTCTTGCATCTTACAAAGCAAACACTGGCATATGGAGGGGGAAAGATGAAAAGGATGTCCGCTTGCATTTCAAACCTAGTTGTTTTTTTTTTTTTAAGGCATTATACTCAGGATGTTAAGCTGTCCATGGGGATAAAATCACACAATCTAGGTTTTAAAAAGACAGGTACAAAGATCTACAAAATAATAATAATAATAATAATAATAATAATAATAATAATAATAATAATAATAATATCATCCTGCCTATGTGGCCGGGTTTCCCCAGCTACTCTGGGCGGCTTCCAGCATATAAAAACATGATGAAATGACAAACATTAAAAACTTCCTGATACAGGGCTGCCTTCAGATGCCTTCTAAAAGTTGTGTAGTTCTTTATCTCCTTGACATCTGATGGGAGGGCATTCCACAGGGAGGAACGAAATATGAATACACATCTTCCAAACCTAAGTGTAGTTTCAAGCACAAGGCTGAGGGACCTATAGCTCTCCTGGTGTTGTTATTGGACTACAACTCCCATAATCCCTCACCACTGACTACGCTGACTGGGGATGATGGGAGTCCAAGAATGTCTGGAGGGGCACTGAATCTCCACCCTTAATCAAGCAACATGAGCAGTCATGTTTACTCAGAAGTCCCACTGCTTTCAATGGGGATTATAATATTATAATATTATATTATATTATATTATATTATATTATATTATATTATATTATATTATATTATATTATATTATATTATATTATATTATATTATATTATTATATTATATTATTACATTATATTATTATATTATATTATATTATATTATATATCATATTATATTATTATTATATATTATATTATATTATATTATATTATATTATATTATATTATATTATATTATATTATATTATATTATATTATATTATATTGACCTAGATGGACCAATGGTTGGCCTCAGTATAAAGACAGCTCCTCAAAAGCTGGTGTTTGAGTTAGAACATATTTTCAGGGACTATCTGTGTGCTTTCAGATGCTACATGCTAGCTGCTGTTTCCTTTCCTTCTGAGCATTGAGGTTTCGTGGTGGGATGCGGGACATCCTGCGATTAATATTGTGTTTGCTTCTGGTTGCTTCACACAGCATATCCAGTGGGCCCTAAAGCTTCTAAGACCACAGCCCCTTCTGCCTTAAGCTAATCTCTTTGTGATCTGCACACACAGGGGTGCACTTTTATTTCATAACAGAAGGGAGCTACCTGGGGGATGCAACCAGCCATCTGTCACGACCATTTCCTTTCTTCTTCTACTTCTAGGTAGCTGGGCCTTAGGGTATTGCGAGGTACTTACGGCTGCTTTCCTGAAGTGGGCAAGATGGTTACAGTTTCTCTGGCAGCTGGCAAAACTGGTGGGCTTTCATCTCTGCCAAAGATAACTACTTCCTGGAATCAGTTTGACCTTGGGAAAAGCCTGCCCCTCTCTCTCTCTCTCTCTCTCTCTCTCTCTCTCTCTCTCTCTCTCTCTCTCTCTCTCTCACACACACACACACACACACTATTTGCAGTATTAAGTGGTACAGTGGTGCTATGTCATTTGAAGCTATTTTTTCTAAGGTGGGGAAGGTGTGTGAGAGAGCTGGGCAGGGGGCGCTAGCCCAGCCCTCACCGTCTTCAAAGTGACCCCACCCCCACCGGAGCAAAGCGGGGCTGCGCTGAGCTGCCTACCCATCCACACAGGGGGGAGCCTGGCCAGTGGACACAGCCCTTGACAGGTGGAGAGAAGCACCGGGCCGGGCTGTGCTGGGGATGCCTACCTAGGGACGCCTGGTTCGCATCCCTACAAAAGCACCCGGGGGCATGGCCCCCCGGGCACCTTCCATGCTATGTCCCTGCCCAGCAGGTGGGTGGGCTGCTCTGCTCAGAAACCACACCCCAGCTCCTCACTTCCTTGGTGCAACTAAAGTCTACGCACTACCATTTGTCAAATGTTCAAGAGTCTTGTAGGCAAAAAGGAGGAGGGGAGTGCAAAGGAAAGGCTGAGTTTGTTTCAGCAAGGTGTGTGTGGGCCTGTTGCAAATCAGGTTCTATACATGTTGATTTCTTCTTATTGGGATGACCAGAATGAAAGGAAACAAGGCTTCCTGCGCTCGCAGTTTTTTTTATTAGGGCCATGCTAGACAGTGATGCTAAATACATCTTTACATTTACCATGCAGTTGTTCTTATTTTATGCAAAGAGCACCAATTGCAGAAGGGGCTGCTACGTAAGAGGAATGAGAAGGGGATTTAATGTTCCCCTCCTGTGATCCTCAGGAAAATCCCCTCTGCTGGAACTAGTGTTTTCATTCATAGGAAATCCTGCATTGATGTCAATCTGACCATAATTGCTCTAATCCCCTTACATGTCAGCCTTTGCACTGAGAGTTGGCATTTAAAAAAAAACAAAAGCAAAACAGGACAGGACAAAACCTAACTCTGCATGGTAAATGCAAGGATGCATCTAATATCACACCTAGCTTGGTCCTTAAACAAACCTTTTTAGAGCAAATGCTGTTTGCGTTTTTAAAAAAATAATGATGTACTGAAGGCACATTTAACTTCATGTCTTTTGGAGACCGAGTACATAGTTTTGTCGGGACACGGGTGGCGCTGTGGTCTAAACCACTGGCTTGCTGATCGGAAGGTTGGCTGTTTGAATCCCTGCAATGGGGTGAGCTCCTGTTGCTCGGTCCCTGCTCCTGCCAACCTAGCAGTTCGGAAGCATGTCAAAGTGCAAGTAGATAAATAGGTACCACTCTGGAGGGAAAGTAAGCAGTGTTCCCATGCGCTGCTCTGGTTTCAGCAGCTTAGTCATGCTGGCCACATGACCTGAAAAAAGTCTCTGAGGACAAACATCAGCTCCCTCGGCCAGTAAAGCGAGATGAGCGCCACAACCCCAGAGTTGTTCGCGACTGGACTTAACTGTCAGGGGTCCCTTTACCTTTACATAGTTTTCTCAGGTGTGAAATGGGAGATAAACTTGTCTGAAATCCCATCCTACACAATCATCAAAGTTACAGGTCCTCTCTCCCCCTTTGCCTTGGAGTGTTCTACTTTTCATAAACTCTCTATTTGTTTTTTTAAAAGTATCTCTGTATATCTTACATCCTTTGTTTACTGCTTGGCTGCTTTCTTTAAAGTTCATTGGATTGCTAATGCTATTTATACTCACGATGAGGAACTTGGAGCGTAATAAGGGTTACAACAAAGAACTGAACTCTTAACTGCTAAAGCTATCTCCATTTCCCCAATGGTCTCACTCATCCATACTGTCATTTAATGTAAACTTTCGGCACCTCCGTTAATTCTCTGTTGTCCACATGACATTCTCCCACACTTTCTGGATTTTCTCATACCATTTTCTCATTCTAGATTTCTTCCTATACCTCCTTCAAAAGGGAGAGGGTATGAGAGAATTAGGATTGAGGGAGGGGAAAGTGTGGGAAGGCAGTGATTTGGAGGAGAACATCATATGGATTAATGGAGGTATAGAAAGTTTATTCTCCCATCCCCTCTACAGGGAGGTGGGACCGATTCGGATGGTCTGCCCCCTCCACCTTTAAAGGTGACCCAGAAACTACCATTAATCCAATATGTGGCAGCTAGACTGGTGACTGGGAATGGCCAATGAGACCATATAACACTGGTCCTGAAAAACCTGCATTGGCTCCCAGTACATTTCCAAGCACAATTGAAAGTGTTGGTGCTGACCTTTAAAGCCCTAAATGGCCTCGGCCCAGGATACCTGAAGGAGCGTCTCCACCCTCATCATTCTGCCCGGACGCTGAGGTCCAGCTCCGAGGAACTTCTGGTGGTTCCCTCCCTACGAGAAGTGAGGTTACAGGGAACCAGGAAGAGGGCCTTCTTGGTCGTGGCACCTGCCCTGTGGAACACCCTTCCATCAGATGTCAAGGAAAGAAACAACTATCTGACTTTTAGAAGACATCTGAAGGCAGTCCTGTTTAGGGAAGTTTTTAACATTGGATGTTTTATTGTGTTTTTAATATTATGTTTGGAGCCTTGCAGAGTGGCTGGGGAAACCCAGCCAGATGGGTGGGGTTTAGATAATAAATTATCATCATCATCATCATCACCACACTAACAAAGGCAGCTTCCCATAGTCCTAATTTAAAGATCTCCAGCTTTTCTCTTCCCTAGAAGATGCATTTGCCTCAGGTCTACGCGGCTTCTGAGAAATGGGATCTTGGTCTTCCTTTGCATCAGACACATACAGTGGAGTCCTGTCCACACCTAGCCAGATGTGAACCTAAGTCAGTTCAATGGAACTGATTCCCAGGGAAGTGAGGATAGGATTTCAGCCTCCGGATCTCCCTTTTCCCATCACGAGCAAAGCCATACAGGCAAGAAAAGCCTCCCTTTGAAATCCTTAAGCCGAGTATTTATTTACTGAGCCAGCTAATGCCTATGAAAGGTTTCTAAGGCTTTTTTTTTTGGCCTGGGAAAGTATATTTCTCCTGTGTGCTCCCGAACCAGGCATCTGTTTTGCATGCCTGCACACAGGCCTGCGCACGCCTGTCGTAATTTTGCTGCTTCGCATCTCTCCCCCCCCCCCCGAAACACGTCCTCCCTAACCAAAGCTAACAGGTATGCCCTCTTGCGAAACAGTTTTTCTTTACACTCGGAATCTGTCATTGTGCTGAGAAAGCAGCCGCTTTAAACAGATTTCATCTCTGTGTGTCACTGCTCATGTCAAAGTATAAATGGGCTCAGACGTAAGAGTTGTCCTGCTTTCATCAAGGGAGCCTGCCTGCCTTTGCCCAGTTCCACTTGGTTAGGCTTGTTATTTAAATTGTTAAAATTGAGACATCGGCAGTAAATTTTCAGAGAAGATATAACAATTATTAGATACAAGCGAGACTCTTGTACTGGGGAACATAGCGTGCCCTCCATCCAGAATGGAATTAGCTACAAATAATTTACAGCGGTTTTCTTTAAGGAGAGTGCCCTGTAGTGCTTTGGAAGTACATTAAATCACCGCCATCCCCCAACTGTACCGTATTTCCAACTTTGAGGGGGACTCGAAGCAAGTCAGCACAGTGGCTCAGCACTGCCTTCTGAAGTCAGCCACTTTTGTAGAACGGCACTTCCAATTCCCAGTGCTGCCTTCCAGCCCTGAGTGGCGAGTCTCTGGGTTTCTAACATACACACACCCATCCCAGTGAAGAAAACCAAGAGGACCAATTCTCTCCCACCAGAGCTGTCAAGGGAGACTGATGGACGCTGCACCATAGGGGGAGACCCCACAAGGTTGTCATTTTGTTATAGCCCGGGGTTGCCCAACTGTGTAGAGGAATGGGAAGAGATTATTTTAAGAACCCAACTGGTGCATCCCAACCTATTCTTTTGATTGTTAATATATCTATATTATTTATTATGTGTTTTATTTTATTATTTTTATTTATTTATTCCTAATGATTTTAATAATTTGTTATATATTCTTGTAACCCACCCTGGAACCTCATGCTGAAGTGTGGATAAGAAATAATAATAATAATAATAATAATAATAATAATAATAATAATAATGGGAAAATGCTTCTACTGTACATGTCTTTTTATATTCTTTATTAAAAGATAAAAAGTACATATCATATTTTCCTGTGTATAAGAGACTAGGTTTTCCCCCCTGAAAATTAATGTCAAAAATTAGGGGGCATCGTATACATGGATAGTGTCTTCCCCCATTTTCTTAAATCTGAGTCCCCCAAAATAGAGGGCATCTTATACATGGGGGCGTCTTATAGACGGAAAAATATGGTGGTTACAAGTACACAGAGAAGGCACAAAAAAGAAGAAAAAGAAATAGTACCCATGCAGAAAACAAAATGGAACAAAACCAAAACTTGTATACATTAAAGGTACCCCTGCCCATACGGGCCAGACGTGTCCGACTCTAGGGTTGTGCACCCATCTCACTTAAGAGGCCGAGGGCCAGCGCTGTCCGGAGACACTTCCAGGTCACGTGGCCAGCATGACGAAGCTGCAGCACATGGAAACGCCATTTACCTTCCCGCTATAAAGCGGTACCTATTTATGTACTTGCACTTAAGAGTGCTTTCGAACTGCTAGGTGGGCAGGAGCTGGGACCGAACGAACCAGACCTTAACCTAATACGGTATTTATAAAAATATGTGTCTTTGTAACAACGTACCTCTGATTCTTCCTTATTATCTGTTTATTGAGCATTCATCCTGGAGTGTGTGCAAAAATTATGGAGGGAAGTTAGGCAACATCAACTATTTACTGAGTATTCCTTCTGATTTTGTTCATGGGGAGGTTGTACAATGCTGGACTAGAACAATGGCCTTCCTAGTCCAGCACCCTGTTTTTCCACGGTGGCCAATCAGATCCCTTTGGGAAGACCACAAGCAGGGCATGAGCGAAGTAGACCTCTCCCATTGTTCTTCACCAGCAACTCATAGGCAGAGGCATGATGCTGCTGAATAATTGTTTCTGAGGAACAATGCTGAGAAAGAACAATTACCTTCCCTCCCTACTTATGGTTATTTTGGGGGTCATCTGTTTTGTCACTGTGAGATGCTGGAAAAGGCAGGCCTTTGATCCAACAGGCCTTTTCTTATGGGGTTTCTCACAGGCTTCTGGTTGGCCTAGGGCTCACCCAATACATTTTGGGACCTGAGGCAAACTGCAAAACAGTACCCCTCTTCCTGCCAGGGAGAAGGGAGTGAATGAAGATCTACACCAGGAACAAGAAGAAAATAAAGAACTACATCAAGATCTGCTGCCCCTGTGGATCTGCTACCTGATGCCATTGCCTCACTTTGACTCACGAGTGGGCCGGCCCTGCTTAAGATTATCCTATCTTTTTAGGAGTGGCCCTACTATTGGGCAGCTGGGTTCAGGCAGTGGGTGCTAGGTATCCAGCAATGGCAGCCCCATCATCAGCAAGCCTGACCATTGGCAATGCAAACTGGGACTGATAGGAGTCAGAGTACAACAACTTCTGCAGGGTACCACAGTGGCCCTGTAAAGCACAGTCGCTGTCAAGGAAGGCTAACTAATGTCCTCCTCCATTCTAAAATGGAAGCAGTCATCTAAACAGCTGCCTGGGGGAAGAACCACCTTTTTGTTAGAAAGGACCACACTTTGTCGAAAAGACTGACCACGTCAGCATCTACTCTACCCCTGAGCTATGTGCCCCTTAACCACATAGTGCAATACTTCCCCCTATCTGACTTCATTCTGGGCATATGAACATCCTTCCTACCGGGTAAAGTCACCCACAATAAAGTACCCTTGTGTAAGAGTCACATCTTTGTATGAATGAATTCGTGCTCACTCGTCGTCAAAGCAAGTGGGGATAATGATGAATTACAGAGCAGATCATGGAAGTAACCCTATCTGGACTGGTTCACTGATTGTTCCCACCTTTCATGGATACCTGGGGGAATGGCTACTAACACCACCCAGTCTGACAGTATAATGTAATTTGCACTGAGCCAATGTGGGAAGGAGGGAGGTGTAACCTACTGCCGGTAAAATTAAGTCACGGATTGCTTGCCTCCTGGTACATTGAGGCCAGAAAATAAAACCCCTTTCTGAGATATTGTTGGTCTTCAGTAAGACAGCCAAGTAACCTATTTTACCTAAGCTAGATTTACACTTAAAAGTGATTATTATTCATCATCACCATCTTCTTTATCCTGCTTTTCCATTGGAAAATACACAACGCACCTTACAAAAAAAATGAAATCCAAATTCAGACAATGAAATAAACACAAAATGCAAAATATTCCTAAGACAACATTAAAAGCAGGCATCTGGATTAAAGAGTAGAGGCAGCAAATTGGAAGACTAAACTAACGCACTGAAAACACAGTGAAATAAAAACATCTCGAGCAAAAGTGCATTGAAATAGAAAGGTTTTGAGCAAATGTCTGAAAACCTGGAGATTCCATGAGCAATTATTTCCTTGGAGGTGGTAAGCACAGATGCCAAGACATTTTTGGCAGGGCAGGGAAGAAAGATACTGGCATCTGCTGCCCCTAGGGACCCTGCTGCCTGAGGCAGGCATCTCACTTTGCCTCATGGGTGGGCTGGCCCTGTGGATACTTACCCACCTAATCTGACAGAAGGATGGGATTCAGAGCAGAGCTTCAGACACTGAGCCTAACCAGCAGGCAGACTCATACAAAAGCAGGTGGTTCCTGAGGTAACCTGACTCAAGCCACTTCAGTCCCTAAAGGCTAGAATCGGTGCTTCTAACTGAGACTGAAAACAATGAGCAATTGGTGTACAGTAGGTGTTGCAGGGTCAGAATAATGGATTCTGGTTTAAAACTCTGGCCACTGCAATATGGATCAATTGTAGTTTTCAGAACACTACTTTATAATGAAGCCTGGAATTAATGGTGGTAGGGATAACTGAGGCTAGCTTTGTCTTTACTTTGAAAGACAAATGCTGTCCAACCAGCCAAAAAAATGGTAAAAGTTACTTCTTGCATAGCCATATGAATATCCAAAAAACACATCCCAGTCAAGGAGCATCCTCAAGATGTGCACATGATCCTTTAAAAGGAGTGCAACTCCAGCTGGATCAGGTTGCATTCCCACTCCCAGAACCCTTGACCAACAGCATCTCCATCTTCTTTGGAGTCTCTTCTTCTGCTTGTTTATCCTCATCAACTCCATAAGTGTCCTCCAGTCATATCTAATGCTTCTCTGAGTGCAGATGATGAATCAGATTTTGGAAGCAACAGGTAAGTACTATCCACTCAGATCTCTAGATGATCACCCAGTGGTTTCATGTAAAGCACGGGAAGCAAGATGGAACCTACTCCATATTCCAAGGGTCATGGGGCAGGACAGTAGTCTCTCACTGCCACCTTCTGAGACCTACCTTCTAGAAAACCACTAAAAACAGAATAGCCCATAACCCAATCACCTTCAGACGGCCCAGATGAAACCAGGATACCATAGTAAATTGTACCAAAATCCACTGAGCGATCAAGGAGCATCAGTAAGGCTGCAATTACCCTATTCATCTCCTGAGGCAAGTCATCAACCAGGGTGATCAAAGCAGTTTCAGTTTCAAAACCATGTAGGTAATCATACTACATGTTTGAGATCCCACAGGAAGTTACCTATTCCTGCCTTTCAGTGACTAACATGTGACCCTGCAATTTGTGTGAGAGACACACACAGAGAGAGAGAACGCCCCTAGATCAGCCTTTATGCCATCAGAACGTTCTTCCATTTCCTACCCTTCATGAAAAACCTTCACACAGGTGCACGAACACCTCTCCAAATAGTTGAACTCTGCCATGTGTGAAAGTCCTCTGCAAGTCAGTGGTGAGTCTAAAAACTCTTGTGACTCAAAGCGTTTTGTCCCAGTCTTCTTCAATATGCACAGAGACTGCCCCTGCTTATTAGCATGGTGCTCTTTAAGATTGCTTTACCATTTAAATTCCATTAGGGTAAATTATTGCCCATGATGCTAATGTAAATGTGGGCAAGACATATTTCACGCACTCTATGTCATCAGTCAAGTCCCAATGGGACTTCAGCCGGGATTACTTGAGTGAGTAACTCCTCATCACTGTAAGAGGGTCATAATTCCTAAATGTGGCTACTGTTGATGAAGATTTACCACCAGAGAGAGAGAACATTCTGCTAAATTTCTGCAGAACAATTCATCCCTAGATACAGGACTTCTCTTCAAGTTGTCCCCCCTTGTCCCTTTTATAAAAGCTTCCGTCCAAATGAATGGGGCTACACTAGGGGCTAATCTGTGCTTGCTGTTTAACACAAGCCATTGCATCTTGAAAGATCCTCTGGTGGCCTGTACAGAGCAGGTCTACAATGCAACAAGCATCTGATTGGTTATGATTTGCAGTGGGAACATCCGAGTAGGGAAAACGCCTTACAATGTGGTGTTATCAAGCAACATCGCATTGTCTGAAGGAGGCCGGCAGCTCCTCCCTTCTTGTGCTTGAGAAGAGCCAGCCACTAAATCTGTGCTGGGCTCAACTCCATACTCGGGCTCCTTCACCCCTTCAACATTGGGGGCCCCCGGCCCTTTCCCAACAGATATTGAGGGAGCTGAAGACACCTTGGGCCCATGGAGGGATCCCCTCTCCCAATTTCTGAATCGGTGGCTGGTCTTCCAATTCATTCTGAGCTTTTCATGTGAAAGTTCACTCAAGGAGCGTCCAGACAGGCTGTTTGTTAGGCACACATACCAATACGTTGAGATGGAGGTTATGTGGCATCGCCTTTGGTTTTCCATTGAAATATTACAGCGTTGTTGTGATCAGAAAAGTGGCTCTAGAACAGTTGCTCTAGAACAGGGCTGCCTAACGTGGTTCCCTCCAGATGATGCCGAATTTCAGCTCCCATCATCCCTGGCTGATATTGATGGGAGCTGGGGTCAAGCAACTTGGAGCACCATGTCGGCTGACCCTGCACTAGAAAGTGCAAGATAATAACCAACTTGTGCAAATAAACAGCCAGTCCAAAAGCACTCTTAATATAATGCTGTGTGCACAGTGGTTGTTTAAAAAAATCCAATTCAGAGTATTCAGATATATCTGGCTGTCCGAATATGTGCCTATCTGTGAATATAGCTTTTAAACCTGAGTAGAAGAACCTTAAGTTTGAATCTCCAAAATACTATCTCAATGCATCGTATTAACTTGACCTTTCAAACACAACAATGCCATCATATCTTGCCTGCCTTTCACCTTAAAATAAAGACAATTCCCATTTTCTACAGAAAGAGCTTCCTTAAATCAACATGTTTCCTTTTCTATTTATTTCTGCATTTTTTTAAGTTCTGCTTTAGGAAACTGAATCCACAACACAGGCCATGAAGCATTCTCTCCACACACACACCCTTGCTTTGTTCTTTCACTATAAGACACTCCCCTGTTATTCAGTATTTTATTCTCATTAGAATCATGCTTGTCACATGTTTTTGCCAGAGACATTCATCACCAAGGTCAAAGGGTGAATATCGTGATCTATTACGCTCTGAGGAGCCTAATGAAAAGTCACGTAATTATCCAATTTTAAGGGAAGAATGTAAAAGAAGAGGAGGAGGAGGAGGAGGAGGAGGAGGCTTCCTATAATTTAAATTGTTTTGTTTCCCTGAAGCAAAATTCAGCCTCTGATTGACAGGACATAATGATAATTCCTATTGATACGGTGATGTTAATTGTGTGGAGATATTTAATAAGCCCCTCTATTCCTGAGGTAAAATGCCTGCTCTTAACCTGCACCTGAACCTGATTTTTGATGCAGTCTGAGGATGAAGCAAAGATACAGATAAGTGAGCAGGAGTGGATTTTCACTCTTGTGTGGCAGAATGGAAATTGGAATCTTTGGAATCTATTAAGGGAACAATTTTCCCTTGCACACACTTTTATAAATTATACTGTATATGATGCTAAGGCACAGCATGAGGGGTTTTGACTGAGGGGAAATTACCATGACTTTACCCACGCCTTGCAGGTGTGCCTTCTCTGCCCCCCCCCAAGAGAAAGTAGGCAGAAAGCCATTTCTTTGTGAATGCAGACATCCATAAATTAGATTAAACCCACTCTGCCTTCACCTGCTACAGCCTCACTGTGAGGTGTTGACATAAAAAGAGGAAGCAGAAAACAGCGAGGAAATGACAGGTGGAACCAAAAGCAGAGCAAGGTTAAAAGCTGCAAATAATGATATGACTTATTAAATGTAGTGTAGCTTCAGAGTTCGAGCCCTGAAGTAGTTATCTGTTCATAAAGCAACAGGGGGGAGGGTCTTAGAAAAATTCGACTCATCATCTAGTGATGGTGGTGCCTAGATGGGGAATCCAACATATACACGAAATAGAATTAGTTGGTTCAATGACCTGCTTATCGGGCATTGATCCTGATCTGTTTGAGCAGAGCTTGTGGGGAGGTTAGACGATGCTGGATGTTTTTGGAAAATTCGTTCTGACTGGTTGCAGGGGAAGGCTGCACAACACTGGATTTAGCTACCTCACACTTTTAAGTGCATTATTGCCTTATTGGAACGGATGTCAGCGGTTCTCCAGGACAGTGGGCGAAAGTCCATATATTTCACATCAGTGACCCCATCCTAAAATGTACTTTAATTGAAGTTTGTTTCCCATTTTGATGGAACTAGCTTTCAAGTGTGCATGCTTAGAACTTCAGACTTTCATTTTTATGAGGAAAATATATTTCCTTCATGTAACCATGGAAGGGTGGGAGGCAGAGGGCAAGTTATTTTTTGGGGGGGGACTTGTGTCAGGGACTGTGCTGAGGAGGGCTGCACTGAGGAAGAATGGTGGGAGCCACCCCCTCCCCCTGATCCTGAATCTTCCCAGGAGCAGGAGGACAGCATAGATTTGGAAGAGTGGTTTGCAGAGGGGCATAGTTCAGAAGGCAGAAGCTGGGAAATACTGGATGGGGAACAGCTAGCAGAAGAAACACTAGAAGAGAGAGAGTTAACAGATTCATAGTATTCACCCTCCTTCTCCAAAGTCATGGAGAGCTCAGAAAGTGTCAGAGCAGAAAGCACAGAGGCTACAAGCTCAGATTACAAGAGGTAGGCGTGACGTAAATTAATAGGGATGGAAGGGGGAGTGTCCCTTAATTGGGAGCACCACCAATCTAGGAGATGTGTTCTTTGTTCTCTCACTGTGATTAAGGCGTTCCTGTGGTAAGGCGTTCCTTTCATTTGATCTCTTATCTATTGCAACAGGGGGAGGAAGCTCATTCCCCAGAGCCTGACACTATGCTAGCCCAGAATCAACTTTTGCAGGAGAAAGGGGTCAGCCATAGTCATAAGAAATGAAATTGCAATATACACCAGTCTCAGCATGGACACTGCTGCTACACATGATAGAGGGGTGAATTATCCTGTGTTTTCAATGGTCCGAGATGTTAAAGTTTTTTTAAAAAAACACATCTCGCTCAGTCTCCATCCCTTACACTTAGGAATAATATCTATCTGCCACTTCTGTTAATTAGTAAATTCCATTAATTCCCAAAATACTTCAAGATGCTTAGGACAGTTTGGTGTAGTGGTTAGAGGGTTAGAATAAGACGTAGACGAGAGTTCAAATCCCCACTCAGCCATGAAGCTGTCCTAGGTAGCTGGGTCCTGGTCAAGTGGACTCATTCCTCTGTCTCCAGGTCTTCTTCTCTCCCCAGCCAGAGCTCAGAGGCAGATCAGCACAGCAACCTTCCAGTCACTCTGTACTTTGGATCCCACTTTCGAGCCCAGCTAAGGAGCAAGTGGTGTCATCAGTTCACATTCTACAAGAGAGAGCAGGCCATCCACATGTTGTAGAAGATGATCTGGAGGCATCTATCTTTCCATGCTCATGATGCAGCTGTCTTGACACTTGCCTGTGAAATCACTCTTTGACCTAAGCCTCCACTTTCTCATTCAGGTGTCATAGTTAAAATGCATTTTGTATTACTTAGAAAGTTGGCAACCCTAAGAAAATAGAAGCCACATGGCCAACTTGGGGCAAACTCATAAGTCAATGCTTGAGGCACTAATACTTATGATACATGGATTCTTTATCGCATATAGTGCTTTTAAAACATGTGTCAAACCTCTTGATTCTGTCCTAACCTTTCGTTTACTGAGTCCAATTCTGGGCACCACAATTTAAGAAGGATGTTGACAAGCTGGAATGTGTGCCGAGGGAGGCAACCAAGATGATCAAGGGTCTGGTCAAGCCTGATGAGGAATGGTTGAAGGAGCAGGGTATCATTGGCTCCCAGTACGTTTCCAAGCACAATTCAAAGTGTTGGTGCTGACCTTTAAAGCCCTAAATGGCCTTGGTCCTGTATACCTGAAGGAGCGTCTCCACCCCATCATTCTGCCCGGACACTGAGGTCCAGCGCCGAGGGCCTTCTGGCGGTTCCCTCGCTGCGAGAAGTGATATTACAGGGAACCAGGCAGAGGGCCTTCTCGGTAGTGGTGCTTGCTCTGTGGAACACCCTCCCAGCAGATGTCAAGGCAATAAACAACTATTTTACGTTTAAAAGACAACTTCCCTGTTTAGGGAAGTTTTTAATGTCTGATGCTGTGTTGTTTTTACTATTCGGTTGGAAGCCGCCCAGAGTGTCTGGGGAAACCCAGCCAGATGCGTGGGGTATAAATATATTATTATTATTATTATTATTATTATTATTATTATTATTATTATTATTATTATGTTTAGCCTGGAAAAGAAGAGTCTGAAAGGAGATATGATAGCCATCTTCAAATATTGAAAGGCCTGTCATGTGGAAGATGGAGCAAGCTTGTTTTCTGTGCTCAGGAGGTTATGATCCGAACCACTGGATTCAAGTTACAAGAAAGGAAATTCTGACTAAACAACAGTAAGAGCAGTTTGACAGTGAAACCGTCTCCCTTGGGAGGTGATGGACTCTCCATCCTTGGAGGTTTTTAAGCAGAGGTTGGATGGCCATCTGTCATGGATGCTTTAGTTGAGATCCCTGACTAGACTAGATGGACTAGATAACCCTCGGGGTCCCTCCCAACGCTACAGGTCTATGATTCTATGATTTTAAAGTTAAGTGCCTATAACCCAGACAGACAGAAAACGTAGCATAATAAATGAAGCTTTGCAGAAGCAATCACGCCTTGGAGATTACAGTTCGAGCCTTGGTAACCAAACAGCAGACGTGATGACCTTCAGGGTCCCTTCCAACTCTACAATTCTATGAATCGTTGAATGGTTTTTGCTTACAGAGGCTGAGGCAAAGGATCAAAGTCATGGCTTGTGGACCTGAAATGTGCGAATCAAGCTGGAACAGTGATGCAATCAGTTTGGAGTTGCTACTTTGACATCTAGAAATTCTGAGCCTGTGGGTTGGATGTTCTCATGCATATGAAGACAATAGTATTGAGACATATTTTTGACACAAAGAACCCCTTTGCAACCTTGTGGAGTTTCAGATGCAGCTGGGTAGGACTTTGATCTCCATCTCCTGCCTCTATAAAAGGTGTTCTCTCTGTGTTGCAATTCAGAGAAGCCCATACAGTGAACCCAAAGGTGTAACGTGTCTGTATGCACCTCCTTCTCTCATGCCTCACCCTTTTCCTATTTTTGATCACTATAAAGATACTGTGTGTATTGTCCCATCCTTGATGCACATATGTGTGGATTTGGGTTAGTCTGCTTCGGGAGGATAACTCTGGTGTATGTGATCCCATATACCGTATTTTTCTGTGTGTAACACGCCCCCATATATAAGACACCTCCTCTTTTTGGGGACTAAAAATTGAGAAAATGGGGGTAGATTGCCCAGAGTTGTTGAGCTTTATGGGGGGGGATTGCTTGCAGTTGCTAAGCTATTTTGGAGGGGGAGATTGCCCAGTGTTATTGAGGATTTTCAGGGGGAGGTTGCCGAAAATTGCTCTCCCGCAGGACCAAAAGCAACCGCCAATCGCCCGCCCAATTGCCGTGGCAGCCAATAGCCAGCAGACCTTGACACATCTACCAATAACCCGCAAAAACGCCGCTGACAAACTCCTACTCGTGGCAGCCACCAATAGCCCGTCCAGACTCTCCACTATCTGTGCATAAAACAAGTCCAAATTTTAAGCATATTTTAAAAATAAAATAAACTAGTCTTATACAAATACCGAAAAAGACGGTATATTTCAAAGGGGACTTCTTCAGACAGAATAACTGAGGCTGGATTTTGTCAGTTTCAATTATTTAAGAACATAAGAAAAGTCCGGATCACTTCCATCAAGTGAACCTCAGCAGTGATATATGTCCTGACCTCCTTTCACCAGTGTTCTCATCTGATGAGCTCCCTACTGCTGGGTTTGGGAGCCGCCATTTTTATTTTCGACAATGCGCCTGATTTAAGTAGGGAAATCAAAATGGCGTCTCCACCCAGCAAGCAAGCCTAACACCTAGGGGTTTCTGTGATATGGGTGGGGGTCAAGAGAGAGCACTGCAGCCAGCTCTCGATATAATGCATCATATAGGAAGAAACTATGTGGGAACAGAATAACTCTGGCTAAGCTTACAGCTCTTAATGGCTATAATTAAGGACACAGAACAGTGTCTGTGTTTATTCAAGACGTAAGCCCACAATCAAAGAGCTGGTCAAATTAAAAGTCCCATTGAAAGCAGTCACACTTATGCTATTGATTTCAATAGGATTTAAGAACAGCCAGCTTTCTCTGGCATTTAGGCTATAATGTGTTGCAAACCCCAGTGAAACATGTTGAGCTATTCTTGTGTGATTTCAGGATCCACCAAATGAACATAAAATTCACTAGGGCATGACTTCCTTTTTCTACTAGCGCCTGTGAAAAGTCAGCCCTTGGTTTTCTAGATTTTGTGTGCATGCCTGTTTGTTTTGAATTGTTAACAGAAAAATATAGAATGTAGAAAATATAGAAATATATAATAATATGAATGAAAGGGCCACATCTAGCACATTCATAGGACTGGATGCATCTGTACCATCCAAGGCTGAGAGGCCTACAGACCCATCTAAGACTAAATCATCTCACATGGCAGAGCTAAAATTGTTCTAATTTATCTAGGTTATCGTTTCCAGTGCAGCTCTTCCCCACAGAAGAAAATGAGCTTTGAAGCACAGCACCACAGTTTTGCGCTCCTGCTATGGTGACGAATGAACTGCCGGCCTTCACCTTATATTTCCCCAGCCATCGCTGAAATGTAAAGGCAGCGTTGACATAACTTCATATCAGATGTGGATTATTGGTTCAGAACCTGGTCCGGATCCCAGGAAACCTATCAAGCGGATACCCGGGATGCCTGACACAGAAGTCTGACATCTGCAGCAGGGTGATGTGCCAATTAAGTCACAACTTCACATGGCTGTGTGTGTGAAGAGTGGATGTAAATGATCAAAAGAGAGTCGGACATTCTCCCATCATTCATCAGTGGCGCTTAGGCAATGGTTCCTTTGAATACTGTTTTAGTAGTGGACTTACACAATACATCTTAAGGAACATTTATACTGTGCTCACTGTGCATTCAGCTGTGGCCACTTCAAAGGCTTAGCCAAGTATTTTATGGCCATGGTAAAGGGTTCTTATTGATTTAAATTACAAGCCTGGCTCCCGTCAGCTTCACTTGAGGGCAAAAATGCAATAAAATATCCCACAGCACAGGGACAGCCATATCGCATTGAAAATCTTAAGAGGTTGCCTTCAGTCAAGCCACTCTCAGACATATCTGTTGGGGTTTTTTTAAGGGCACGGTTATCTCCAAGAAATGTTTATTCTCTTTAGCTTTAAGATTTTGCTATCTATAAGATCTAGCAGAAATCCTTTTTTTAAAAAAAAATCTGCTTGGCATGCCAGCCAAATCCAAGGTTTTTAAAAATAAAAATACCGTAATCATTGTCTTGGTTTGGGTGTCCCCCCACATCCACCCCCACCCCATAAGGACACTGGTATTTTGGCAACTGCTGTTCCAGAGATAAAGGTTTAGGCCATAAAGGCATCTGCATATACAACAAGCCGCATGGAAATGAATTCAGGAAAGGAGAATGATTGACTGCTCTCTTACATTGTGTGGAATCTATTCTGTTCCACGGGGGAATTAGCTGTTATCAAGCAGAATTCCACTCGGGACGGGCGGAAAATGTTTTATATTAGAAGGTTACAAGAAATAGGGTCGCTGTCAATATGAAACATTGTTTATTGTTTTCTCAGCACGGCTGCATTAGATTAATACAGTCACAAAGGGAAGTTGCTATACCGATGGAGTATTAGGGGGGGGAAACCACAGGCAATCTCTGTGTGTAATTCATATGCAGGTTCTTTATAATAATTTACCTGCAGTGCACCCTAGCTGGAGATAACCTCTGGGCACATACAGAAAACAGCAAATGACTATTACGCATCTGACATTTGAAATAACATGTTTCTGGAGGGTTGGCATTACAAGAGTCATTTCACTTCAAAATGTTATTCCTAATGTAATTTTTTTAAATTCATAAGCGGCACTTGCTTGAATTTGGCGTAGCACTAAAATCACTCCAAAGACAGAGGTCAAATTCATTTCATTTCTTTTTATGTTTTCTTCTCTCTGCTAGATGAAATAAATGATTAAGCCTAGAACACTTGGCAGTTCAGTGAATGTGCTCGCTAGTACCATTACAAGATCGATTTTCTCAATCCGGGAGATCTTTCTAGGGTGCACATTGCTTAGCTGACATCTGTCGTGGTTGTCATGGTAGCACCCTCTCCCGCATAGTGAGAGGTCAGGGCTGACAGGGGAGGCCTCGCCGGTTTTACCCTAGTCACTTCAAGGTTAACAGCCAATGGACCAAAGAAATAGGCAATTATAGTACAGTCAATTCCAGTTAAGGAAATATCTGAGAAGTAAATATATCTGATAAGTGAATGAAAATGAAATAGCCAATGCTATTTATATAGGTCTGCATTATCATCAGTATACCCAGCTTTGGGTTTAATTGTCTCTAAATGCAATTTCAATATTAGACCTTGGGTGGAAGAAAGAGGGTGGGGGGGACCCCAGCTACCACTGCCACCCAAAAAGTTATTCTTCTGGTGAAGTCTCTGGAACTCTGGCTGAATAGCTGAGGTTCATATGCAGCAGAAAAGGGAGCTTCCCGTTTTCACATTAAGAGAAAACTCAGAAATTCGCTCTCATGTGCTGGTGTAGGGGGTCAGGTCACACAAAGTTGGTCAAAGGAAACAAACAAAAAAACCTTACCCTTCCATGTGTCCCAAGGAATTATTGTACAAGCTAGAGCAACTTGATCAAGGCACATCAAATAATCCCTTAATGATTATCACTGATTAAGCAGTGATACTACTTAGCAGTCCTGGTAATGAACTTAACGCGGATAATCACGTAGGAAAACAGGAACATCCCAGATCAGAGAATTGTCCCATTTAGCTCCATATTGTTGACAATGACTGACAATGGCTCTCCAGGGTTTTGTATTCTGTGGAAGAGACTACATCTGGGACCATTTGGGATGCTCCATCACTGAATTATGTCCTGCCATAGAAACACCCAATATGAAGAGGGACCTTGCCCAGTTTTACCGTTCTGTTGACTGATGAATCAGTTGTGCATATTCACATAGAGACACAGAGGATATGCATAAACCAGAGATGAGTGCCACACTCCATAGTCAAGTTTGACTGGACTTATCCATCCAGGGGTCCTTTACCTTTTACTGCCAGCTGCAGATTTTGCATATTGCCAGGTCAGTATGGGTCAACTGGCATCTGGCAATGTGAATATCACAGACATTTCATGTACTGACCAGAGGATGTGCATAGCTTTTGTGTACATTTAGTTCAATGCCTGTACAAGTTGAATTGTCCCCAAGTGTTGAATAAGTACATTGGAGAGCCAACATCCACAAATTCCAGTTGTATACAAGTGGACAGTGTTATTATCTCTCATCACTTGGAGACTTGAGTTGTAGTTAACTTGAGTCAGACTCAGAGCAGACCTACTCAAATTAATGGAATTAAGTTTGTTAAGTTCCATTTATTACATGGGGTTTATGCTGAGTATCACAGTTGGGTACAATCCTATGCATGTTTACAAGCAGTGTACAAAATACCCAGTTCATGCTGCCACTTTGTGTACATTTTCGATGCCTTTACATGAATGGACACAACCACCAGTATTCAGGCATATTTTCTGTTCAATGCAACTTAGTCACATCATATATCACACACACATGAGAGAAATCCCAAGAGCAATAGAACAAATTTTATCCAAGGCCTTGCCTATCATACATCTCTCTTTTTCTTTTACTTTTGTAAATGATTTTTATTAAATTTTACATCTTTTTTAACAAAATCACAATTATCAATATAAACACAAAATGAACTCTCAATTATCTCCTCCCCACGACTTCCCCCAACTTCCCTTCCTGGTTTCTTACCCATTCATTTATCCTGCTTATTATCTTAATTTGCTCTTAACATTTTATCCTCATTTTTCTATTTTCACTATTTATTTTACTAATTGTAAATGTTCAGTCAAACCCTGAGTTCATTTCTTTACATTGTTTCTGTAGGTATAACATAAAAGGTTCCCAGTCTTTTTTAAAGTCTCTATTGTCCTTATCTTTGAGTCTTCCAGTTAACTTTGCCATTTCAGCATACTCCATCAGTTTTTCTTGCCATTGTTCTTTCGTAGGTGTTTCATCACTTTTCCATCTTTGGGCTAGCAGAATCCTAGCCGCAGTTGTAGCATACATAAATAAAGTATTCGCCTATCCTACATCTCGATGCTTTGAAGAAACTCTGCTTCAATAAATAAATAAATTTGGAAATCAAGTAAATGATATAGGTGCTATATAACGATGGTCTGAAAAGGAAGAAACATGTCTTACCAGACTCCCTCCAAACCTCCTTACTCAAACTCAAACTCTCCACAGGCCTCTATGGTTGATGCAAAGGCTTGTGGGATTGCTAGGTGCTGTTTTGTGCCCTTTCTGAGCTCTTTTAGGGCTTTTTTTGCCATTTTAAAAGTCACTTCCAGGTTCAGTGCAATGCACATGCTGTCACATGTCAATTGGAGGTGTATCAATTGGGAGTTGCCTGTACATTCTTCGGGAACAGATAAGGTCTCTTCTCAAATTAAGCAGTGGTGTTAAGCAAAGTCCTACACAGAGTAGACTCACAGAAATTAATGAACTTTAGAAACATGGGTTTCCCTTTATTCTCAATGGTAGTTGCCATGTAACTATGGCAGATATTATTTTAATTGATATCCTTGAAAAAGGATTAGAAAAATGACAGGTGGGACACAGATATAAAGGTTTCCAATTACAAACAGCATATTTCAAGAATTCAGCCCTGACAATGTCTCCTCGCAGTGCCTTGCAGTTCATTATGGGAGAGATATTCTTATTACCCACTCTTGATTAAATTCACTTTCAGGAAATAAACTAACCGCTCATTGCCTGGGGTAAGAATAAAACTCCTTCTCTGAATAAGTTGTTTCATAATTATTCATTACTGGTGTGGGTTGTAACTTATTCTGCGGCATTGGGTATTGACCGGCTTAATGATGACTCATGACAGTGATACAGTCGTTTTTTAAAGTGTGCATATATTTATACAGTTAATAAGCATCGCCAAAACAAAGGTCCTTGCTTTCACCACTGACCATGAAAATATTGTTGGATTCCTTCAGCTAGAGCAAACTGGATCACAGAGTATGTGTCAGGCCTTGCCCTGGCCCTGAGTCCTTGGAGCATAAACTGGACATTCCAGAGGTCAAGGATCTTGAGGGGCAGGCAGGATCTTCTGGAACCAGTGCTGCCAGATGAGGAGGTGGAGCCTTGCTTCTGGATCACAAATGGGTCTAGACTGATTCCCTGTGGTTGACCGTGGTTGCTTCTGGCTGTGCTGCAACTGCAACCCAGCCTGTATTGGTGGGAGGGTTCTATCTCCTGGGACTGGAACTCTCCCCTCTTAGGCCATCCAATAGAGCATATGCCTTTCGTTCACAGAATCTAGCAGGGGCATAAAGTTCAAGCCGGTACTTTTAATGTATCATGCTGCATGTGACCCATTACTCATGTAATGTGGACATCCAGGTTCTTGATGGTGCCTTTGCATACCTTACAACATGGGTAGGCAAACTAAGGCCCAATTGCCTTCTAGATCCAGCCTGCGGGTGGTCCGGGAATCATTGTCTTTTTAGATGAGTGGAAAGTGTCCTTTTATTTAAAATGGATCTCTGGGTTATTTGTAGGGCATAGGAATTTGTTCATTTTTTTCTTCAAAATATAGTCTGGCCCCCCACAAGGTCTAAGGGACAGTAGACTGGCCCCCTGCTGGAAGAGTTTGCTGATCCCTGCTTTATAACATTTCTCCAATGAAAATAGGGACGTCCCATTCCACAATGATAATTTTACTATTTATACCCCACACATCTTACTGGGTTGCCCCAGCCACTCTAGACAGCTTCCAACATATATAAAAACATCATAAAACTTTAAACATTTTTAAAATCTTCCCTGTATAGGATTGTCTTCAGATGGCTTGGGGGTTGGATAGCTCCATAGCCTCCAACATTTTCCAGTGAAAACAGGGACATCCTAAGGAAATGCAGGACATCCCAGGATCAAATCAGAAACTGGGACGACTTCTCTAAATCAGGGACGTCCCTGGAAAACAGGGACACTTGAAGGGTCTGCCTTTGTTTCTGCTAGACGTGGGTGAGAGGTATAACAAGAGGGTTATAGAGTCCCTAGTGGGTCACTGTATGCTCTGTTTGACTTGACCAAACCTAAATTGATCAGGTCAATGATCCATCAAGCTATGGTTCTGGCCCAGAAGCATTAGTAGTCTTCTGTAACCTCCAGATATTTTGGATTGTATTTCCCATCAGCCCCAGCCAGCATGGCTAATAGTCAGGGCTGTTGGGAATTGTAGTTCAAAACATCTGAAAGATACCAGGTGTTTCATTAGAGAATTGCAAGCCAATGCAAGGTCTACAGAAGTCTAACTTCTGTTGAGTTCTCCAACAATCACCTGCCTAAAGGACCGGTTTGGATGCAATCCTGAAAAACACAGGCCTCCACAAGATTATTGAGGTCAGCATGATTTATGGCCTGCTGTAATGGCCTAAGCTAAGATAGCGACCAATGTGTGCTCAGCTAGCAGCACCATACCAATGCAATAGGGAAAGAACTTTTAATGCAGAAATGGTGGCATAATCACTACAAGCTCGCTAGCAACTACTCCTTCACCACTTATAATGCCACACAAATAGACTTTCCTGGGCAAGATACACAGGGAAAGCCCAAATGGAGGCAACACCTATTTCCTCCACAGCCAAAGAAAATAACCAGGGAAGGTTAGAGAAACTGGAACAACAGCTATCCTTAACAAGATTTCAACCCTGAAGCTGTAAGGTCAGCAGTTTTGATTGCTCGAAAGTCTTTCTGCAGCTGGTTAACTCCATAACTCTCAATTTTTACTTTTATGATATTAACATTTCAAATAGGAAAGAAATGTGGAGACAGTAGGAAAAACCAATCAATTGATGACAAAAACCAAAGTCTCCAACGCATTGCTGCTGCCAGGAGGCAGTCAGATGTGTGGACTTCTGGATCATGCATGATATCTGGATATGGTGCCTAACTTTCCTTAAAACAGGGATGGAGAACCTGTGGCTCCCAAGATGTTGTTGCATTCCAACCACAGCAGCCAACTCCCAATAAAAGATTTGAGGGGGCCAAGTCCTTTCCCCCCCCCCCCAAATGAAGGGCATTGCCATTCAAATGGTGTGTGCGTTCTTTTTATATCTCTTTTCCTTCTGGTGTGGTGTTCTGTATACAGTGATACCTCGGGATAAATATGCTTCAGGGTAAGTATTTTCGGGTTGCGCTCCGCAGTGACCCAGAAGTAATAGAGCACATTACTTCCGGGTTTCACCGCTTGCACATGCGCAGACGGTCAAAATGACATCACACGCATGAACGGAAGCGGCGAAACACGACCCGCGCACGAGCAGACGTGCAGTCACATCTTACGTTCTGTTCAGGATGCGAACGGGGATCCAGAACGGATCCCGTTTGCATCCCGAGGTACCACTGTATAGTGTTTAGTCTTATTATAAGTTATTGCAAGTTTAATTTAAGTCTGCTGCAACTGGATTTCTTATGGACAGTGCTGATCCTGAATGTGTTGGATTTGTGTCTATTATGCTCATTTGCCTTCAGTCGCAGTAAAGCTCTGCTGTATGAAATATCAATTGCCTCTGGTCTATTTTGGGGGAATCCTGCAACGTGTTTAAGTTTTTACTCTGCTAACTATACATTGGAATCTACTCTGGATCAATACGGAGTAGAATTTCCATGACAGGGACGGGGAACCTGGCCACTGGTTAGCGATGCCGTGAGTTGTAGCCCAACAATATGCAGAAGCCGCAGGTTTTCCCTCCCTGCTCTACAGCCTCATTGTAATGGAGCGTGCACGAGAGGTCTGAGCTTCATTATATAGCTGCAAATGTGAGTCACCGCAAATGCTTTGTTCTCCCCCTTGTTCCTTCTCACTGCCATGCTGGAGCACGCAATCCCTTTCCTTAACTTTCTGGGAAAGGTTTGCGTAATTACTCCTGTTCTTTGCCTCCCCGGTGCAGCGCTTGCTGTTCCAGCAGTTTGTGAACCCAAGTCCCCTTTCTGGATTAGACTCTGCCACGAGGCTGCCTCATGTCAATCGCCCTCTTTGGCCCAGAAGGACCAGCTCAGCAGAACAGGGATTGCTCCCCTAGCAGCAGCAGCACGAGGAAGGGGGTCATTTACATAACTGGAAACCTTCAGATATATATATATTGTCAGGTAAACAGAGTGGAAGGAAAAGATTTGGGCAGAAGGGAATGGAAGGAGGAGCAGAGGAAAGGACAGCAAAGAAGGAGGGGTGTTGAGAAACACAGTGAAAAGAAAAGAGAAAGCTCTAAGTGGTAGGTGGTTGTAGATTCTCTGTTGGTACATGATAGGATTCTGCTGGTGATGCTAAGTAGCTCTGGCCCTATAAACGGCCTAATGGGAAGGACTTGTCTAGGAACCAGATGTAAGATGCTCTGAGTTCTTGGAAGCAGAAGAGCGCAGAGGTGTAACAAATGGATCTGTACACAAGAGGGGTGACAAAGGGAATGTTATATTTCCTGAAAGTGGTAGAAAGAGAACATTAATGAAATGGGCAGAGGAACTAACACATATAACGTATGCAAATATATGAGGAATCATCCGTACATCATTTTCCTTGGACCAGGGGAAATATCCTTTTTTTCTGTTGTGAACCACCCCGGGATCTTCAGATGAAGGGTGGTATGAAATTTTAATAAATATTAATAATAAATAATTCTCTAGCTTTGAAGCTGTTTCATCTTCAGCCTTCCTAGGCCCAAAGGTGACTCCAAGTTACTTCCTACTGGGAGGGAAGCTGGAGTCTTGCCCCAAGAGCCAGAAGGGATAGAGGAGAAAATTTGATTCAGGTTGCATTTAAGGCAAACTGACCTCATTCATACTTTCCAAAACAATGTGAAAACTGAAACCCAACCATCCTTTGAAATTTGCCTCTCTCTGAATATTGCAATGCAGTTTTCAAGCCAAGTAATGTGTCCAGAAATCCACATGCAAAGTGTGCATACAGGTGCATATATTAGTGGAAACTAACATAAATGAATGCATTATAATGGGGAAATATAAATACTAGGGGAGATCTGCTTTGCAGAAATGGGTACATTGTGCAAAATTGCATACAACAATGTGCATATCAGGAGAAATCAGCGTCAAAATGCTGATGAGTTTTCATGATTTTTTTAAAAGTTTGCAAATTGATGTGGAAATGTTGAGAACTGAACTTGAAATTGGGATGAGAAACTGAAAGTGAAATTGACAGACAGATTATGAGCCACAACCTCTCCGTTGCAGACCTTTCAGTGTTTCTCAAACTTTGGTCCCCAGCTGCTGTTAGACTACAACTCCCATCATCCCTGATGGTTAGGGATAATCGGAGTTGTAGTCCAACAACAGCTGGGGGCCCAGGTTTGAAAAACACTGATTAGTCCTAAGTGGACTGATTATTACTCCATGCTTTCATGATTTGTATCTGCCCTGACCTTGGTCTCCCATAAGCCAAGGACTCTGTGCACAGTTCTCAAAGCCCAGGTTTTCTTGTGGCTCTTGTTTGCTTCAAGTTGGTTACTGACTGCCACACCAGTAAGTGGCCTAATCTGCCTCCTTCTTAGCACATTGCCAACCCAGCAGAGCTGCTTTTTTTACACCTTGTTCTGACTGGTGCCGCCTGGTGGTGGTTCTACAAAAAAGCAAATTTGGTCGATCTCACAAGCCTGAATACTGCCTGTTGCTGCTCTAATGCATAGCTGGTACAGAGGCTTCAGCAAATGCAGACACATCAACGATTTGTAGCAATAGGAACAAAAAATGACTCTCTTCCCTCCAAGCCTTTCCTAGGACAAGATTTAGAGCAGGGGTCAGCAAACTTTTTCAAGCAGGGGGCCAGTCCACCATCCCTCAGACTGGACTATATTTTTGGGGAGGAAATGAATGAATTCCTATGCCCCACAAATAACCCAGAGGTGTTTATTTTAAATAAAAGCACACATTCTACTCATATAAAAACACCAGGCAGGTCCCACAAATAACCCAGAGATGCATTTTAAATAAAAGGACACATTCCACTCATGTACAAACAGGCTGATTCCGGGACCGTCCACGGGCCAGATTTAGAAGGTGATTGGGCCGGATCCGGCATCCAGGCCTTAGTTTGCCTACCCATGATTTAGAGTTTCAGAGGAGCAGGGCAGCCTTCTGCCGCAGCCCCCAATTTAGGCAGCAAATTCATTCATTTCATTATCATCATCATAATTTCTTATTTATACCCCGCCCATCTGGCTGGGTTTCTCCAGCCACTCTGGACAGCTCCCAACAGAATATTAAAAACACACTCAAACACCAAACATTAAAAACTTCCCTAAACAGGGCTGCTTTCGGGTGTCTTCTAAAAGTCAGATAGTTGTTTATTTCCTTGACATCTGATGGGAGGGCGGGCACCACTACCTAGAAGGCCTTCTGCCTGATTCTCTGCAACCTCACTTCTCTCAGTGAGGGAACCACCAGAAGGCTCTCAGAGCTGGACCTCAGTGTTCAGAACTCCCATCGATCAGTTAATGCAAAGCCAAGCCTTACATTCTCTGCAAGAGGAAGAAATCCACTGCCATCCCTCTTGGGAGTTTGGGGTGTCTCGGGAAAGCAGAGCCAGGCCTCGTGGAGGAGGAGAAAAGTGGGGGGGGCGCACCCCAGAGTGAATCAAGATAAGTCGTGTTGTGACGTAGAGCAAAAGCTTCATGCTGCGTTTCATTCAAGAAAGAACTCAGAGTTGTCCAACAGCAGCAGTCTAGGTTATTTTCCATTTGTAATTAGGGCAACAAAGAAACAGCCTTTTCCTGTTCTGCTCCATCAGCACAGCTGCAGCAAACATCCTCATTTTCAATAACTCTTCCCCTTTATCTCACACTGCCTGATGCCTAATAAGCTGATTGCTATTTACTTTGGACCAACAGCTAATCTGTTAATGATTGATTTTAAATTTTTACAGCCATTTGTCTCTGGCAGGACCTGAGACGGTGTGCAGCATTCTTTTCCTACCTGATGAATTGGCTTTTCGTTTAAAAAAAAAAAGGAAAAGGAAAAGGCAAGAAAGGGAAAGGAAAGAAAGATTTAAGTCAAAAGTCTTCACTGTTGTGTTTCCCTGACAAACAGCTGATATACAGCAAGCAAGGAACAAATGGCTGCTCTTCGCGTGAAATTCATCGGCCTTTGAAACAGTCAGCAAATAATATAAGCGGACATTTTGTTAATAGTAGCACTGGGGTAAAGACCTTCTTTCTATGCGTGAAGTAAAACATAATTGTGCTATAAATTTACAGGGCTTAAAATTCTTAATTAACAAAATTGATGCTCATCACCGGGGCTGGAGCAAGGGAATATGAACTAATACAAGTCCTGTCCTTTTAAAATGATCTCAATTGTGTACCATATGATATATGTATTGGCATGATATACACTTTAAAGCGAATTTCATTTCCCATTAAAGAACTGCCAAATAGACAGTAGTTATTTTAATTGGTACAACACAGCAGTGCTGTGCGGTTTAATCACAGAGTCTAAAAATGGAGGGGGAAGTAACTGCCCTCTCTGCACTGCTCTGAAAGGCATGGACCAAACTCTACAGCAGAAGGCTATGTGTTATTTATAAAACTCCCATCAAAGGCACACCAGGACAGGAGGTTATCATGAAACTAAGGCAGTGGTAGCCAACGTGGGGTCCTCTAGATGCAACTGCCATCATCCTTGGCCATTGGCCATGCTGAAGGCACCATGTTGTCTAGCCCTGAATAAAATATCCATCCTGATCTGTTTGCACAAAGTCTGCAAGGAGGTTAGACAACACTAGCGGCTGAACATTGTGTCAAACGCTTTCCGTTGCATTCCCCCACCACTTTCCCCTTATTTCAAAAAACAAGTCCGGTTTGTGAGGGAGAGGGTTTGTTGCACAAGGGTTCCAAACTGACTTTAATTTAGTTTGCAGGTCCATTGCCTTCCGTTAAGAGTTTGGGTGTACAGTGGTACCTCAGGTTAAGTACTTAATTCGTTCCGGAGGTCCGAACTTAACCTGAAACTGTTCTTAACCTGAAGCACCACTTTAGCTAATGGGGCCTCCTGCTGCTGCCGTGCCGCCAGAACATGATTTCTGTTCTTATCCTGAAGCAAAGTTCTTAACCTGAAGCACTATTTCTGGGTTAGCAGAGTCTGTAACCTGAAGCGCCTGTAACCTGAAGCGTATGTAACCTGAGGTACCACTGTAATCCTTGACACCTCCCTTTCCATGGAGGCGCAGGCTACAGCAACAGCCAAGGCAACATTGTTCCACCTTCGCCGCATCAAGCAGTTGGTCCCTTACCTTTCCCGCCCCGACCTGGCCACAGTGATCCATGCAACGGTCACCTCCAGGCTTGACTACTGTAATTCGCTCTACATGGGGCTGCCCTTGAAGCTGTTCCAGAAACTCCAGCGGGTGCAGAATGCTGCAGCGAGGTTCCTCACAGGGTCTCTGTCATGGGAGCATATTCACCCAGTGCTCTTCCAGCTGCACTGGCTCCTGATGGAGTACAGGGTCAGATTTAAGGTGCTGGTTTTGACCTTTAAAGCCCTTCACGGCCCAGGACCCTCGTACTTACGGGACCGCCTCTCCCGGTATGCCCCACGGAGGACCTTAAGGTCCATAAATAGCAACACGCTAGAGGTCCCGGGCCCTAAGGAAGTTAGATTAGCCTCAACCAGAGCCAGGGCCTTTTGAACACTGGCTCCAGCCTGGTGTCTCATGTGTGTCTTATGAGACCAGGGCCCTGCAGGATCTCATTTCTTTCTGCAGGACCAGTAAGACAGAGTTGTTCCGCCTGGCCTTTGGCTTGGAGTTAATTTGATTCCCTCCCCCTCTTTCTTTGTTTCCTTTCTCCTCCTGTGATGAGGCTGCATTTTAATGTTTTAATGTTGTATTTAACCTTGTTTTTTAAGTTGTATTTCAATCAACTTGTTTTTGTTATTGCTTGTTAGCCACCCTGAGCCCAGCCTTGGCTGGGGAGGGCGGGGTATAAATAATTTGTTGTTGTTGTTGTTGTTGTTGTTGTTGTTGTTGTTGTTGTTGTTGTTATTCTCAGCTCAAGGGATGGGAAGATGAGCAGCAATGTCCTGCACCAGGTCAATGCCTTGCTGAATACCCCACTCGCTGAAATTGGCAAGCGGGTTGTTCTGGTGTGCTCCATTACTGCTCGTCTCACTCCCCACCTAAGGAGTGAGGAGGGCGAGTGGAACCACCATGCACTGGACGCAATGGGGCAAGCAGGGTGCCACCTCTTGAGTTTCTACCACCTGAAGCAGGTGTCTCATGGTGGGCCGGTTCTGGCCGTGACCCAGAGCCGTCTTTCCCATAGAGCTTAGTGGCGCGCTGCACCACAGCACCGCCCTCTCAGGGGTGACCCAGTGAGTGGGAGAGCTGCGCAGCTTTTCCGGCGGCCTCCCCTTTCCCTGCACGCCCGGGCGTGCAGCTTGCCTCCCAATCCTCCTGTGTGTGGCAGGAGCGCGGGAGGAGAGCCCTGAAGAGGCAGGTGGGAACGGTTTTGACAGGGAAGCTGGAGCTTCTCCCAGCAGTTCCCCACCAGCAAGCAAGGACCCCGCCTCTCCCTTTTCGGCACAGCGGCCTCCCGGCGGGCAGAAGGGGACTCCAAAGCATTTGCAAAGACTCTCCTCCTCTTCACCCAGGAGCAGAAAGAGCTGCTTTGGCAGCTGCCCCTGCTACTCCATTCATGCTCTTTTCCGGAGACCAAGCTGAACTCTGACTGGAAGAATTATTTCATAGGGTCTGACCAAGGCGTTTGGCTCCCCCCCCCGACCCGTCCTTAGCTGTGCCCAAGTGCTGCAAACACACACCCCGTACGCTGTGTGTGTGGTCGTGGACGGGGATTCAAACCCACGGCAAGCCCAAGAGGCTCAGTGGTTGCTGTTGTTTTTCCCAATAAATTTTTATTGTTTTCTTTACATTTTCTTTCTTATCATACATAAATCAGTATGTAAACCTTTTTGCTCTGCCAAGCTTGTGACCTCCCTCCCTCCATTCAGTTGGTATCCTTTCTCAAAACCTTTCCACGTATTTTATCATCACATCTTATCTATTTTACATTGTAGGAGTTACTTCAGTCCTGCTAGTGTTTTAAAGTTTTTACAGCTGTCCTTTAAATATTCAACAAATTTACTCCAATTGTCCTGGAATCTCTGGTCGTCCTGACCCCACATCTTTCCGGTCAGTTTGGCTAACTCTGCATAGTCTGTCATTTTCGACTGCCACTCCGCAATGTAGGAACTTCTTGTGCTTTCAACCACAGAGCCACCCGCCTGCATCCCTATGGGGAGCAAAAAACAGCACAGGACTCTCAAAAGCCCTTTCCTCAAAAGCAGCCAGTTCCCAACAGCCAGCCAAAATAAAACAGAAGGACAACAAGGAGGGAGCCAGTCTAGCCTGTCTAGAGAGGGAGTAACAAAGTCTGGGTGCACCATAGTTAAACACTGGGGCCCCCTCGCCACCAACTTGCATGGATTGAAAAGAGGATTAGACAAATTCATGGAGGAGAAGACTATCAACCTCTACTTGCCATGATGGAGGCTATGTTCTGCCTCCACGGTTGGAGGCAGCGATGCTTCTGAATATCAGTTGCTGGAAACCACAGGAAGGGAGAGGGCTCCTGCATTCAGCTGCTGCTTGAGGATTTCCCATGGGCAACAGGATGCCCAATGTTAGGAGGCGATGCTGGACTCGATGAGCCACCAACCTGATCCAATAGGGCAAATCCAACTATGACTGAAACAACCGCGGCCAGTAACATTTCTTTAGCCCCATCAATTTGTTCTGATTCCTTCTCCCGCATGTCAATCTCTTGCCTCCTCTGGGGCTTCCTAAGGAGGTGAGGGTGACTCCGCAGAGAGAATGGAAAGTATATTGGCAATATAATTTCTGATTATTTGACCGCTCAGCTAATTATCTCCCCGCACTGTCTTCTGCATTTCTTCACAAGCAATCAGACCTTTGTGGCCGTGTATTACAGGCCAAATAAATTTTACGGAAAGAGAATATTATTCCAATAATGGATTTCTTTATATTTCCTATGTATTCTGCAATGAAATAAGCATATAGCATTTTTAAAGATATGCCCAAGGATTTATGCACTCTTAATGGATAGAGATTATTTCTGCGGATAATATAAATATCCTAAAGATTTAATGAAGCCATAAAGACATTAATTAGACTACTGTAATTAGAGTTATAGGCTCAGACGCTTCTGAGTTATAAAGGTACCGGTCATATTTCACTGTTTCAAGTTTTTTGTAAACAGTGCTTTGTGCAATTGATACGTGCAAGAGATGAGCATTTATTTTCCCTTTCAATTTCCTTTTCCACCACGGTGACCAAACTGGGGGTGTTATGATACCCCTGCCTCACTCTACCTATTAGTGGAATTACACTTCTATGAAACTTATAGGCAACCCCTTATTAGCAGAGTCACTTGAATAATGCAGATAGAGTCCAGAGAGAAAAGTCTTGATCACACTTTCTTGAGGAAGCTGAACAAAATATCATACACTTTGAGGAGAAAGGAACAGAGAGGGTTTGATTGTCTTACTTCAGACCTTGTGCATAGCAGGGAGACATTCGGTCAAACGTTCAGAGGAAAAGCTCCTTGGAACTACACAGCCAATCAGAACATGTGCTATCTCAGCAAGCCTCACGCCATTCTGCCTGCTTGCTAAGCCATACATCTACCTGTTCCCCTCTTGACTAATTGACTTCAGCACTAGCTGACTTAACACCTAAGTTGCAAATGGAATGATCTCCAATGTTACACTTCCAGTACCACTGCAATCTCTACAAATTTGGTTCTTTGAACATTGCTGTTTAAGTCTTTTGAACATTGCTATGGCTCTTGGCTGCACTAGGCTGGAGATTGGGGTTCACAGCAAACTCCACTTTGGGGATGGATCATCTGTACTATGGAGAGGCTGTTTATTTCTACCGCTTGCACCAGGAAAGGATCGATCCACAGGTGCATGTCATAACTCTGCTCCTTCCCTGCCAACCCTGACTTATTACGATGCACAAACACAAGCTTCTTTCAGATCTTCTCCTGAATTCCTGTATGGGGGAGGAAGGGGGTGAGAAGCCCTATTCCATGCTCCTCTGTACACAGGTGGAATCCCATACCCCTCTGTACAAAATTTCAGAGCAGATGTGCAAAGAGGTATGAGATTCTGCCTGTGTACAGAAGGATATGGAATGGAGCCCAATTCAAAGACAGATCAGAAACAGTTGTGTTACTTCTAAATGTATGAACGTTACGTGAATATTGATTTTATATAGCAGACAGATGAAGAATCAAAAGTTCTTTATTTTCTGAATCTTATATTTCTATCTTTTAATCTCCTTCCTTCCTTCCTCTTTCTTTCTTTCTTTCTTTTTCTTTCTTTTTTCTCTCCCCTTTTAATGTTTTTATTGAATCTAGATCAAAGTCTTCATTTGGATAAAAAAAGGAAAATATATTAAGTTTTGCATTTTTCTCTATAAACCTTAATAAAATTTATCGTTAAAAGAGAGAGAACAAGATGGACCTCTTTGAGATGTCAGGCAAATGTAGTTAAATCTAACAAACTTGCAGAGACTTCAGTTTTTACCAATCTCCCCACCCCCCAATCAACAGTGTAAGATTCAGACATGCTACATATGACTTTTATGTTACCACAAAATTCAGGAGTTCGCACTCCTGAATATTTGGGCCTTATGTGATTTTGTTCTTCTTGTTTGTAAAACAGAAACAAAATCAAATCAAATCAACATTACCTCCCCTGTTTGATAAAATAAAATAAAATATGCCTGAAAGTTATGAGATGCATGGCATCCCAGACACTTGTCTGGTAAAGGATACTGAAAAGTGGGGTTTCTTGTAAAAATAATATAGATGGCCATAAACTGGAACAATTTAAAGGAGGGAAATGGCAATATACCTATGGGCACCCACTCTAAAGGAAGGAATGCAAACTCTTCCTCCCCCCTTTTTTTGTGTCCTATTAAATCAGAAATATGTCAACACATTAACATTTTTCAGGATCAGAGTAAATATCCCAGAACCTCATACTTTAGGATACTTGAGTTTTGGAACAGAAGGATGCAATGTTATAACTTGTGCAGAGTAGCCCTTAATATCCCCCTCCCCCTGTGCACTCGTTCTAGTTTCTTTTGACGTGTTGCTCCTATGCAAATGTTTAGTCAGCTTTTTATGCAAAGAAACAACAAATGACACCAAATCCAATGCGGATGGCCCAGAATCCAATCAGAAACGCTGCATAAAGATAAAAGGTCTTGCCAATGAGAAGTGAACTTGCTAAACTACACCTTTCAATGAATTTGGACAAAACTGAAAAATGTTGTTGATATCAGATCCTTAGGCTGATTACTGAAGTGTTCGATTTTTCAGCATATCAATTCATCACTGTCTACCTGGTTATATTTAACACTTTCTCCTGTTTCTCATGCGTCTGCTGAGATAGGCAATCTCTGTCACACAATATCTGCCTCACAGGAAGGTCAATAGACCACGCGGAGGGTCTGGGCTTTTTGCTCTCAAGCTGGTCTTTGATTCTTTCCATGGATATATTGTTGACAGCAGATGGAGACTCTGTGTCTTGCGGCATCTAAAATATTAATAAGATGGGTGGTTTTTTTATCGTTCAAATGTTTAGCGCTCTCTTTTTGGCAATAGAGGCCATCAACGTGAAATATGTCCTTTGAAGCAAACAAACAAATGGTTGTGTGTGGCAGACAATATCAGAACGAATACATCAGTATACATTTCCAGTTGACTTGGTGCAGATGGCATTCCGTATTTTAATATAGTTTAGGAGTAATTACATTCTTCTGTAAATATGCAGCTTCCATATAAAATTGAGAAGTTTTGCATGCATGTTCAAATGCTTTGGTGCTGATGGTTCAGGTATGAGCAATCCTATTTTTCTAGAGAAAGAGGTACCAGAACTCACCATGAACAGCTCCCTTGTTCTCTTAGAATAGCAATGGCGCCCACCTGAGAGGTGCCAGAACTGTGTTCTGGCTGAAAGAAAACCCTGGGTATAAACAAGGTTTCCCCAAAAAACAAAGGAACAGGACACTCCAAGAATGGAGGAGGAATGCTAAAGATTCAGTGCCACCTATACTAACAACTTTTCTCAAGTTATATAAGAATGTTCAGTCGTACCTCGGGTTACAAACACTTCAGGTTGCGGTTGTTTTTATTGTGGGCCACCGAAACATGGAAGTACCGGAATAGGATACTTCCGGGTTTCGGCAGTCGCGCATGCACAGAAGCGCTAAATAGCGCTTTGTGCATGTGCAGAAGCGCCAAATCGCAACCCACGCATGTGCAGACGCAGGTTGCGAACGCTGCTGGTTGCGAATGTGCATCCCGGACGGATCACGTTCGTGACCCAAGCGTCCACCATATAGAAGTATATTGCATTGTGTTTTTATAGATATTTTTCCCTTATAGACATCTTTGTTCTCCCCTGTCCCTCACTTTCCCACTTTTTTCCTGTATAATTTTATTTATTTATAATTAAAATTATTTCAATAAAATATTAATATTTAAAAAGAATACTAACAATCTGCAGGAACTATTGCATGAGCTATTTGGTCTCTGTGTTTGTTACATGTTGCTGAAAGTCACTCTTGTACATAGCTTCCTAATTTCTGTTGTGCTATGGCCTGTGAGCAAGGAGTCCAAATAGAAAATTATTATTATTGGTTTTGATTACTAATTTTGTATATGAACTCCTGGCTAATAGTGCAGCTGGTGTTATTGGGGGTGAGAGACTCCAGGCTGGACATCAGAGGATCACTTGTTCCAGCTTTATTTATTTTTGCAATGCCCCACCAGTTTGCTAAGGGCTTCTGAGTGGTCTTGGACCTCTGTGTTGCTTAGAGTCACTGTCCCCCAGGGCCAGCCCTACAATGAGGCAATGTGAGGCAGCTGCTGAGACAGGGAGAGTCCCTAGACCTATGAGTGTCATGGGGCATATCCTGTATCCCCTATGCTCGTCTTCTGCCCTCAAGTGCCGTGGAGTTGCGGCCCAACCACTGTTAGAGGACACCATGTTGGGCCCCCTGGCTAGATCGTTGGTTATGTGGAATGGCAGCTTCAGATTGCAAGGAGGCCTCTAGCAGCAGAGGAAGAGATTTATTAGGCCCAACACGTTTCGGAATAAATCCTTCTTCAGACGCATGGTAGACATAAATAATAAGAAAATATAGTCCTGCTGAGGTGTTTTCGCCTTCTGGGTTAAATCAACACACAATGGTGGATTGCAGGGACAAGTATCCGGGCTCTGCCATCCCCACCCTCACTTTCCCTCTCTACCAGTAGGAAGGCAACCATCTGCAACAGGGGCCTTCATCGACTCATGTAGTTTCCCCATCTCTTGACCTCAGTTTCCCGTCTTGTGTGTTTACTTAACCCAGAAGAGGAAAACCTAATTAGGACTTATGAACACACACACAGCCTGAGTGTATGATCACTTGAAGGTTCCCCTCAGCCTATTCCTACTTGGCTGCTTCGATCTGAGGAACTTGCATGTTTACATAAGTCATACTCCCCCCCCAAAAAAAAGAATCCTGGGAAAGGTAGTTTGCCAAAGGACCTCACAGAGATATAATTCTCAGAGTGGTTTAACCAGGGCTTTCTTTTTTCACTCACTGGAACTCATTTCTGGACCCTCTCGGGTGGGCGCCATTGCCATTATAAGAGAAGAAGGGAGGTGTTCATGGTGAGTTCCAGCACCTCTTTTTCTAGAAAAATAGCACTGGGTTTAACCGTCGATCCCTCTTTCCAGTGAACTCTTTGCCATGACTTCATCGGATGCTCAGAATACTATATCCAGCTGGCAAATATACATGCATGCATACAAGACATGCAAGAGATACCCAGATTCTCTGGACCCACATATTTCTCTCAGCTAAAGCTAACATTTCGCATTAAATATTGTGATGATTCTGCACTTTGACAAAGCTCTGTGGTGTATCTGGAGATGATTCTCTAATTATATGTAGTTGTTTTATCTTTATTTTAAATAAAAATTTTGTGGGGAGACAAAAAACATTTCATATATCCAATGAAGTGGACTCCAGCTGCTTTGCCCCTATTAGTCTTTTAGGTACCACTATTACAGTCCTACCTCGTGTTGCGTCCACTTCATGTTGTGTCTTTTCGTGTTACGTCCCGCAGCAACCCGGAAGTACCAGAATGGGTTACTTCTGGGTTTTACCACTCTCACATGCGCAGAAGCCTCAAATCCACCGAGCGCCTGCGCAGACACAGCCCTTCAAGTTGTGGGCATTTCACGTTACGGACAGGCCTCCAGAATGGATCCCGTCCGTAACACGAGGTACCACTGTATTTGTTTCTCTCTTTGCTGCAACAAAGAGCTGTATCACCATGGAAAATATATTTTATGACAGAGCACAGGGACGAACCAAAATAAGATAGATGGAAAGACAATGCTACCACTGCTGCAATTTTTCTTGCTTCAACAGTGAACGTAATTGCTTCCTAAGGCTTGCATGAGAAGAAGTGCCACTCTAGTAATATGCCCTGGGTGGCAATCTGATGCATTAAGTGGAGTAATTCTCCCATATAAGGTAAAAGGTAAAGGTAAAGGTACCCCTGCCCGTACGGGCCAGTCTTGACAGACTCTGGGGTTGTGCGCCCATCTCACTCAAGAGGCCAGGGGCCAGCGCTGTCCGGAGACACTTCCGGGTCACGTGGCCAGCGTGACATCGCTGCTCTGGCGAGCCAGAGCCGCACACGGAAACGCCGTTTACCTTCCCGCTGGTAAGCGGTCCCTATTTATCTACTTGCACCCGGAGGTGCTTTCGAACTGCTAGGTTGGCAGGCGCTGGGACCGAGCAGCGGGAGCGCACCCCGCCGCAGGGATTCGAACCGCCGACTTTTCGATCGGCAAGTCCTAGGCGCTGAGGCTTTAACCCACAGCGCCACCTGTGTCCCAATTCTCCCATATACAAGTTAATAAATACTTATAACAGCAGTTTTTCTTATGTGCATGGTGTTGGTTCTTTGCCACCAGAGGCATGCCACACTTCTGTGCCTCACACAGTAAATACAACTATGGCAATCTATGCTCACTTCTGCACTTTCGAAAAGTGGACTTGGCAATACCTCGCAACATAAAATTGACAGTGCTTGGGTATACATGATAAGGAGTACAAGCCAGCTTTCTAACTGTACCAAAGTCAGTTCAGCAATGAATACAGTCAATATTCAGTCTAAAACCTCTGCAAATGCTTGACCCGCTGCTTCTAAAACACTGCTTACAATTTTTAAAATCTCCTGAGATTCCAGGGCTAAGAGTCATTGATCATTTTCATAAGTGCACCGAAAGTATGCTTTACTGCAAATAATTAACAAATCAATGGGTTAAAATTGAGAATGAGAATATTGGGGCAGATAAATACCGGTAAAATCAATTCTTTTAATGGCCTCAAATCCAGTGTCTTCCATATTGCGAGCACTGAGGAAAAAATAAAATAAAATAAAATGCAAATTTCAAGCACAAAACCACAAAATGTATATTCTTCGCCATGAAAACCAGGTGGTAAGAAAGGAAAGGAAAGGAAACCACCATCTCTGTTGGCTCCATGGACATTCACTATGGCTACTTTAAAATACACATGAAAACCAGGTGTTTAGGTTGGCAAAAAAGCCAACATCTGCATCAGTACGCAAGAAACTCCATCCTCAATTACTATTTTAAAATATAATGCTTACTTCAACGGTTTAAACAACTGGTCAAATGTGCAAGTGTAAGGCTGCTTCTGCATACTGGTAAATTTGTAAACCACTTTGAGGTTGTATTAAAATCAAGTGTTATGTACTGGTAATTGTTGTGAAATAAAATAATGATAAAACAAATTCATGAAGCAAAATCAAAGTGGATTTGGCATACATGTGCAACAAACCTGCAACGGGCAAGGGAAGTGACCTCACAATGTTTTAAGCCTTACTTTCTCTCTGCCTCAATTCCTCATTGGTGAAAAAAGAATAATAGCTACCCGCTATAGGACAGGCTAATAGGGACACGGGTGGTGCTGTGGTCTAAACCACTGAGCCTCTTGGGCTTGCTGATCAGAAGGTTGGTAGTTCAAATCCATGCGACGGGGTGAGCTCCCGTTGTTCGGTTCCAGCTCCTGCCAACCTAGCAGTTCGAAAGCACCCCAAAAAGTACAAGTAGATGAATAGGTACCACTCCGGCGGGAAGGTAAACAGTGTTTCTGTGCACTGCTCTAGTTTTGGTGTTCCATTGTGCCAGAAGTGGCTTAGTCATGCTGGCCACATGACCCGGAAAAACTGTCTGTGGAGCAAATGCCGGCTCCCTCGGCCTGTAAAATAAGATGAGCACCGTAACCCAAGTCGTTCATGACTGGACTTAATTGTCGGGGTCCTTTACATTTACCTTTTATAGGATAGGCTTGTTGGGAAGGCATGATTAACAGGGTTAGCAGCATCATTATGTGGCTAGTGCTGGAAGGCAGAGACTGGTTGTACCCTTGTGATGGACAACAGAGTTATGAGTGCCAGCCGGCCTCACCTGCACCTCCATAACTAGCCTGCTGCCCTCAGGTTTGGTGGAGAATCTCTTGTAGGCCACCCAGAGTGGCTGGGGAAACCCAGCCAGGTGGGCAGGGTATAAATAATAAAATTATCATCATCATCATCATCAATATTGCAGCTAACTGGCTTCTGTACATGATCCATATACCATACATTTAAAGAACTTGGATACCACCACACCCTCCAAGTGTCCCTTTTCTCCGGGGACAGTCCTGGACTTAAAGACACCATCCCAGTTTCTGACTTGATCCCAGAATGTCCAGCTTTTCCTAAGGGTGTCCCTATTTTCAACAGAGAAATGTTGGAGGGAATGGAGTTATGCTACCCCTGAGCCAAGGAGGTAAGGAACTATACAACCTTAAGAAGACACCTGAAGGCAGCCCTGTGTAGGGAAGATTTTTAATGTTTGATGTTTTATTATGTTTTTATATGTGTTACACGCTGCCCCGAGTGGCTGGGACAAACTAGTCAGATGGGCGGGGTATAAATAATAAATTATTATTATTATCATTCTTGTTGTTGTTGTTAAAGAATAGGACATCCCTGACAGTCAAGTCCAGTTGCGAACGACTCTGGGGTTGCAGCACTCATCTCGCTTTACTGGCTGAGGGAGCTGACGTTTGTCCGCAGACACTTTTTCTGGGTCGTGTGGCCAGCATGATTAAGCCGCTTCTGGCAAAACCAGAGCAGCGCACGGAAACACCATTTACCTTCCCGCCGGAGCGGTACCTATTTATCTATTTGCACTTTGACGTGCTTTCGAACTGCTAGGTTTGCAGGAGCTGGGACCGAACAACGGGAGTTCATCCCGTTGTGGGGATTCGAGCCACCGACCTTCCGATCGGCAAGCCCTAGGCTCTGTGGTTTAGACCACACCACCACCCCCATCCAGTCGTAGCTTCTCCCAAAGAATCCTTGGGTGTGTAGTTTATCTCTACAGAGCTGCAAATCCCAACACCATTAGCAACTAGTCCCTAGGATTGTTATGGGGGGGGGGGAGCTACGTGTTTTAAAGGTTTGGTGTGGATGTTCCCAGGAAGTGGTGGAGGCACAATCATGTACCTTGCCTCTGTCAGCAAAATGTTTTGGACTAGTCCTGATCATAAGGACTGTAAATCATGCTGTTGTATAAAACAGGGCAGAGACATCGTTGTTCAACCTGGACACCACACTGTCTTCTGGGCAATAATTCTGGGAGCCCCATGCCATCAGATGATGGGCCAAGGGGCAAAAGTGGGCATGGTCAGAGGCAACCATGTGTAGAGCAACAAGTGTGAGTTTTCCTTTCTGCAGTCAGTGAGTTTTTTCACACTCGCATTTCCTGGTCTACCCAGGCAAGCAAGAAGGGTGATCAGAGTTCGAGGAAATTTTCTAGCCAGGCAAAACAGCTCAAGGGAGGTGCAACGCAGGGCTGGTGAGAAGTGCAGTTGGGAGAGTGTGTGGCCTGGGGAGATTTCTGAGGGGCAAGCAGAGAGAACTGGAGGGCCTGAGATTCCCTATCCACACTGTAGACGATAAAGAATAACATGAACCAGAGTCTACTAAAAGAGTAAAGCAATAATGCAGCAGTTCACCCATTTTGATGAGTTAATACAAATTTCACACAATCACGCCCCCTCCCCTTTCTACATTCTTCCTTATTTGGTGAATTTGTGTTTGCAAATTCCCTCTTTATTGAAGTACAGAAGTCATCTTCCTTGGTTTTCCATTTCCCTGCAGTGCATAAATGCATTGAGGGATGTGTAAATTGACTACAGCTGAGGTGCTCAGACAAGAGATAGAGTGATTTGATTTGTATTATTATTATAATTGTTATTATTATTAAAATTTGTATACCGCCTTTCATTTGTAGATCTCAGGGTAGTTCACAACATAAAAGTACAATATAAAAAACATAAAATACGTAATAAAGATAAGAACAAAAACAAACCAGCAATCCCCCCTCCCACAACACGTTTAAAAGGGTATCGGATGCTAATCAGCCAAAGGCCTGGTTGAAGAAGAACGTTAAAAAATAACCCGGCCCGTTTTCCCTTTTGCTACTCTTTCTAAACCAGCCTGGATTTAATAATTATGTGAATATCAAAAAGACCAGACCAGGAAAGCTCAACATAAACAGAGGGCTAAAACTGCACCAACACCGAGAGAGAGAGCCTCATTCCGCTCATATTCTGTGCCGTGGAATCTGCGGGGGGAGCAGCTGACCTCTTTGCTGTCATTTGCAGTCGGACCGTGACATTCGGTATCTGCAACCAGCCTGGGCCAGTGTGTGGCCACCAATAGATTCACAAACAAGGGCGCAGCTGTTCTCTTCCTTCCACCAAGCGAGAGGGCAGACCCATTCAGTGGGAGCGGAGGAATCGGTGAAGCGGGAACCCAGGCAGCCCTCCCCCTCCCCCAGCCCTCTCTCTTCCTCATCAGCTGCAGGGATAGGAAGAAGGAGAAAGAGGAGGAGGTGGGAGGAAGCGAAGGAGAAGTGCCAAGTCTATTTGAATATCAGGCACTGCTCTGCCACACTCAGGGCTCTGCTGACAACTTCATTACCTCCACATATAAAAATGACTGCAGGGTAATGCAAATGGGCTTCTTTTTTTCCCCCGCACGTCACACTCTCCTGCATTCTGCATGCACACTGCAGCAGAGGAGGCCCCAAGACAGAGAGTGCGGCTCGGAGGCAGATGAGCTTTTGTCCAATTTAATCAGATAGCTCTTCAAGGCTTCCTCCTCCACCACCACCAGCTCTCACTGTATGGAGTCCAGTGACCCAGCCTTCAGGGGTGTGTGTGTGTGTGTGTGTGTGTGTGTGTTGCCTGTCAATCAAAGCTGAAAGAGAGCACATTTGGCCGGGGAGGGCGGGGGGAGAGAAGCAGTTGACTGTCTATTTAAAAAAAAAAAACCTAATGAATGTTAAACAAATTTCCTCCAAACCTGACAAGGAGATCTGATTAATATTATAGAAATGTCAACGGAATATCATTCTGCAGATAGGATTTATCACCTTGAACTGCTGCCTAACTGATGCTGAAGGAACAGACACCCCAGTCCCCGATGCTGATTAACTTGGACATAAACATCAATAGGATATTTATTGAAGGCTCGAAATTTCATGCTATTACTCTTCAGTTAATCAGAGAAAGGGGATTTCAAAGAAATCTCAGCCTCCCCATCTGAATTCATAAAAAAATAAACTTTGCTATGGAGCACTCGTGGATGAATGACAGGATGCAGAATGTACTCATAGGCCACATTCACACTATATTAGGGTTTCCATACGTCCAGAAAACAGCAGTTGGCAGCAGTGTCTGGGCAGAAATGAGGAAAATGTTTGGGGAAATCCGGGACGTATTTCAGCCCATGGCATCTTTGCTGTTTTTCCATAAATCAGCAAAAAGGAATTGCCGAAAAAGCTCACCAACTTGGGGCAGAACTGAAAAAAGCTCACCAACCTTGGCCCAAAAGGATTTTCACTGTTCGAAATATGGCCACCCTACGCTATACTGTATTTTTTGCTCTATAAGAGCACCAGACCACAAGGCGCACCTAGTTTTTGGAGGAGGAAAACAAGAAAAAAAATATATCTCAGAAGCCAGAACAGCAAGAGGGATCGCTGCGCAGTGAAAGGAGCAATCTCTCTTGCTGTTCTGACTTCTGTGATAGCTGCGCAGCCTGCATTCGCTCCACAAGACATACACACATTTCCCCTTGCTTTTTAGGAGGGGAAAAGTGAGTCTTATAGAGCAAAAAATACAGTATATTTAAAGTGGTATCATACCACTTTGAACAGCCATGGTTTCCCCCAGAGAATCCCAGGAGCTGTCTTTGAGTAAGGGTGCTGAGCATTGTTCTGCCCTTCACAGAGCTACAATTTTCAGAACGGTTTAACATTCTGCCCATGTTCACAGGCAACTCTGGACCTGTAGCTCTGAGAGGGGAACTGGGGTCTCTTAACAGCGCTCAGCACCCATAACGCACTACAGCTCCCATGATTCTCTGGGGGAAGCCAGGGCCGTTTGAAGTAGCATCATCGTGAATATGTGAATGGATGGTGTGAATGTGGCCGAAGTGAACTTTGCAAATGCTGATTGTCTACCACAGATAACCAGCATAGTTGCCCCCTGATGTTCTAAACTACAACTCCCATCAGCACCTCAGTAAAAAGATACACAGGGCCCACGCTAACATTGCAGAGAGAGCAAAGCAGCAAGTTTGGGGAGCTGACCTGGAATGAAAGAAAGGCCAGGAAATGATTCCTTTCTGAGTGTATTGTTGTATTCTGACTCCCAAGGAGAGGCATTTGCAGGTAAAGGTACCCCTGCCCATACGGGCCAGTCGTGTCCGACTCTGGTGTTGCGCGCTCATCTCACTCAAGAGGCCGGGAGCTGGCGCTGTCCGGAGACACTTCTGGGTCACGTGGCCAGCGTGACTAAGCGGCATCTAGCGAGCCAGCACCAGCGCCGCACACGGAAACGCCGTTTACCTTCCCGCTGGAGTGGTACCTATTTATCTACTTGCACTTAGTGGTGCTTTCGAACTGCTAGGTGGGCAGGAGCTGGGACCGAACGACAGGAGCTCATCCCACCGCGGGGATTCGAACCGCCGACCTTGCGATCAGCAAGTCCTAGGCACTGAGGTTTTACCCACAACGCCACCCGCGTCCTTTCTGAGTGTATTGTTGTTTTTTGACTCCCAAGGAGAGGCATTTGTAGGATATTTTATCTAAAGTGCAAAAATTGCTTGGCCAGGCTTGGGGAGTGCCGGATTTATGTATAAGCTAAACAAACTATAGCTTGGGGCCCAACTCTCTTGGGGGCCCCCAGAAAATTTAAAGGGAAAAAAACCGTGAATGTACATTTCCAAAATATAAGATAAAAAACAAATAAAATAAAACCTACATACAGCAACAGTGTTTTGTGTTGTGTAGGCTCCTATGTTGTAAGTAATGGGCCCCGCCTGCTAGCCTGCTCCCTAAAATATCCCTGGTTTAATATACTTCTTCTTAATTGTATTTCAGTTCAACAATTACTTTGATAAAATATATATTTTGTTATGTGCAAATGGCTTTAGGTACCTATTAGGTCCATAAATTACCATATAGCATATATTCAACACAAAAACAGCAACAATTAATTGTTGACAAAGGACAGCTGGACATATAAAGGGCCCCATTACCTTCAGTAGCTGAGGGCCTCATCAAACCTAAATCTGGCCCTGGGCTTGGGCACTGTGCACCTTGACCTGTGGGTAGGGCACCATTGGCCCAAACATGCATCTTGAGCATCATAATTCTCCCAACAAAATGTACAATCAGGGTATTATTATTATTATTATTATTATTATTATTGGGCCACAATAATTATTATTGCGCTTGAAACTGCTGCACAATGACCGCTCCCTGCTTAAAACGGGGGGCGCCCTTTGCGTGGACACGTGCAGCCCCTAGATCTGGAGCGGCTCCAACAGCATAGGCTTGGCTTTGCCTTCCCTCAGGTGGGATACCTGGAGGTCTCCGCCTACCTCAGTCAGTTGTCCAATCCCACCTGGGGGAAGCGTTGCCAAGGAGACCAGGCCAGGTAGGGGCGGGATTACCTGCCCACACAATAGAGGGAGGATCTTACCTGGGTTTTTCCTCTGAAAGTATCAACCAGCCTTGGCCAAATTTATGTCCTCTAGATCTTTTGGGCTGCAAGTCCAACCTGGAAGGAACCAAGTTGGCCAAGGCTGATCTATATACACATCCAAAACCTTCTCACTTGACATCTCCTTAGAAAATCACACATGCCTCCAAATCCTATGAGAATACTCCTTCTCTGTGCATAACAGAGAGGAAATGAAATTGCACAATGGTTTCCCAATAACCTTAAATGCCGAAGAAATGAGTAAGAAATTGCTTTGCTCTTCTTTTCCTTTTCTGTTTTTTGCAACTACCATAGCCCTTTACTAATGAGTAGATGGTTAGGGATTTCTTCACTTAGCATTTCTCATTATTAATAAATTTTGCACTGACAACTATTAAGTGAGCACTTTGGATTTATGCACCTAACCTAATTACATATGCTGCATGTACGCATTTCATTATTTACTTGACAGATTCATTCCTTGAAATCATACATAATTAAAGAAGGATCAAATATTAACAATTAGATACATGTTAATTCTCCTCAAATCTAGGGAAACAAAACACATTTTATTATTTGGCACAACAAGGACAGGGAAAGATGCATTCTCCCAACAATTATTTCGTAAAGGAGGAATTCTTGATTTCCAGTTTTATTTTATTTGTAATAAAAAAACGATACGTACAATTAATTGTCCTCTGCCCTCTTTACAGGAAAATATATCAGTATTTTTAATAAGTGTAAGAGGTTAGTAATTTCTTCCTGACATTTTATAAATGAAACAGTTTGTTCTGGTGTTTCTTGGCAATTTCCAATATAAGGTCTGCTCATGGCCTCACTAAGTCAGTGACAAACTTCTAGTGACCTCAAATAGAGCATGTAGTATATTGAAAGACTCCTCTTAACTTCTCCAGACAATGGAGTACACAGACTTTGGAGGTCTACAGGCATAATCAACACAGGTATTGTAAAGGTAATTTTAATCTGTTCTAGTATTTTAACTTCTGTAAACTTTAAAGTATTGTAATTTTTTTCTCCATTTTCTTGTTTTATCTTTTTGTAAACCGCTTTGAGGAGCTTTTTTATAATCAAGAAGTGTATGCATTTTATGAAGTAAAAAAAATACATCTTAACATAGTTTTTGCTATTGTCTGTGAAAACACATACATCTAGAATTTATGTTGGGGGGGCAGAATGAAGCTACCTGCGATGCGATTGGTCAGTTTGCGGAAGTCACGCCTATTGCTCAGTCCGGTTGCCAGTTGTGAAACTAAAATGCTCCACAACATCATCCAAGTGACCTCAGCGAGCATTTGAATTTCATATCTTCTGTTTATTTCTACTTTTAGTTAAGTATTTTTATTTATTTACTTGATTTAGGGGGCAGCTGCCACCCCCCACCCCCGCTACACCCATGCAAAGTAATTATCTTCTCTTCCTATGTACAATAATAATTACTCTGAAGGTACAGAATATGAATACAGTGGGTGAAATAACATCTCACATGATCAACCTTGATGAGACCACACACTCCGGTTTACTATGCACTTATTGTGTTTCCACGGCTGGGGTTTTTATCCAGGTTCACACTTATGTATTCTGTGTTGCTTCTCAAACCAGCTTCACATCAGCAGGACTCCTTCAGCCATTCCTAAAGGACAGATCCTGAAGCTGAGGCTCCAATACTTTGGCCACCTGATGAGAAGAGAAGACTCCCTGGAAAAGACCCTGATGTTGGGAAAGATGGAGGGCACAAGGAGAAGGGGATGACAGAGGACAAGATGGTTGGACAGTGTTCTCGAAGCTACCAGCATGAGTTTGACTAAACTGTGGGAGGCAGTGGAAGAGAGGAGTGCCTGGCGTGCTCTGCTCCATGGAGTCACAAAGAGTCGGACACGACTAAACGACTAAACAACAACAACAACATTAATTCATCTATTGCTGAGATGTGAACAGAGTTAAATGTCTGAACTGGGAGGTTCAGGTAAAAGAAGTTGTTGAGCTTTTTTTAGGGGAGCCAAAGTTGTTGATCTACCAGTAATCTACCACAGATCTACCTGTTGGATGTGCCTAGCAGAAGGTAAAGACATCCTCGCCTCCCAACACCCCCTGATGTGTACACAAACAGAAATGCATCTGACACTAATGAAACTGTGAGGATGTGAACAGCTAGCAGGGAAAGAGCTGTTGAATGTAAAGCTCTCTATGGTGGTAATGTGAACAGACCCTTCTCTGAGCATTCATCCTGATTTGTTTAGAGTGGGTTTATATGTCTTTCCATTAATCATGCCACACTTTTCAATGCATTTCCCTATCACTGTCCTAAGTGCAAAAACTCTGTTGTTGTTTTTTCAGTGGATTTCTTGCACTAGGGTGGCAGAGCACTGTAATCCACTTTAACTGCAGAAACTTACCTTTCCAGACCCTCCAAGTGCCTCTGTTTTCCATGGGCAGTCCTGGATTTACAGAAGCCATTCTGGTTTCTGATTTGACCCTTGGAATGTCCCGCTTTTCCTTAGGGCATCCCTATTTTCATCAGAGAAATGTTGGAGGGTATGGAGGATGACTCCCGATCCAAGGAAATAAGTAACTCTACCTTTAGAAGACATCTGAAGGCAGCCCTGTATAGGGAAGCTTTTTAATGTTTTGTGCTTTATCATGTTTTTTTATATATTGGAAGTTGGGACAATCCAGAGTGGCTGGGGAAACCCAGCCAGATTTGCGGGGTATAAATAATAAATTATTGTGATGATGGTGATGGTGATGATGCTTCTCTTGGATTGATTGGTGGTACATGGCCCTGTGGGCTGGCTTGGGATCATCCAATTGGAGCAGGCTCTGAGATGGTCTTCACCTGCCTACCTCTCGTGCCATAATTTTTTGAGTGGCGTTCGTTCATAAAATTTGGTCTTCCACCCACCATGCCATGTAGCCACATTGCTAATATATGCTGTGGTGCCTGCCTGGTTATAAAAACATTCCTGAGGGGTATTAAAAACATCATTAGTATAACATTTGTGCTGTAACAATGTTTTGTTTTGTTTTTTGTTTTGTTTTGTTTTATACGTACCTATGGGACCGCCTCTCCTGGTATGCTCCGCGGAGGACCTTAAGGTCCACAAATGACAACACTTTGGAGGTCCCAAGATGGTTAGATTGGTCTCAACTAGTGCCAGGGCCTTTTCAGTACTGGCCCCGACTTGGTGGAACGCTCTGTCACAAGAGACCAGGGCCCTGCAGGACTTGAATCTTTCCACAGAGCCTGTTAGACAGAGTTGTTCCGCCTGGCCTTTGGTTTGGACTCAGTCTGACCCTTATGTTTCCCTCCGCTTATGGTTTTGATCTATGGGCTACTTTTAAAATGAGGCTGCCTCCGCTTATGGTTTTGATCTATGGGCTACTTTTAAAATGAGGCTGCATTTTAAATTGCATTTTTAACCTGTATTTTAAATTGGGGTTTCCCCCCTATTATGTTTTTATTGTAATTTTACTGGTGTTAGCTGCCCTGAGCCTGGCTCTGGCCGGGGAGGATGGGGTATAAATAAAAATTAGTTATTATTATTATTATTATTATTATACATTTGGATACCACCCTATACCCATAGATCTCAGGGAGGTTCACAACATTAAACAACAATCTAAAAAAAAATCAGAAAATACATAACAGAAACAAAGACAACCCAATAACACCCTCCCTTCCATAACACATTTTAAAAGGGCATCGGATGTCAATTAGCCAATGGCCTGGTTAAAGAAGAACATTTTTGCCTGGCGCCTAAAGGTGTATAATGAAGGCTCCAGCTGAACCTCCCTGGGGAGAGTGTTCCACAAATGGGGACACTGCAGAAGAGGTCCCCTCCCGTGTTGCCACCCTCCTCCAGACCTCACATGGAGGAGGCACATGAAGAAAGGCCTCAGAAGATGATCTCAGGGTCCAGGTAAAGCTAGCTGGGTATATGAGGTCTTTGCTGGTCTGGCCCCAACAGATCTTCTCAGTTTCTATTTCTACGGAAATATATGTCTGAAAAATGAATTGCTGGTTCACCAAGCAATATCTTGAGCAACATTTTTATTTGTTTGCCATTAATTAGCAAGATGGCCCATTGGAACCAAGAGGGGTTCATGTGTAATATGCAAAGAGAATGAAAGTCTCAAAACCAAAGGGCTGACATATTGGTTGTTCATCCTCAGACTTCAATGATCCTGGAATATGCAGACAGCAGCCCAACTGAATATGTGGATCATCTTTCAGGATTTTGAGTACAACTCTGATAAGTCGCTAGCAATTACCATGCAATGTGCCGACAAATCAATTCATTTATTCGTTTTACGTGGCAATCTTATACCTGGAAGTAAGCCCCATGGAACAGAATTGCGCTATTAGAAAGTTACTGCTTACATTCCCACCCGCCTTACAATTGAGTTGACAAATTCATTGCATAGTAGGGACAAATTCTCTTCCCAGTCAGAAGCTGCGATGAACATTGCTTGGCGAACTGCGGTGAACATTGCAATATAATCTCTCCGTATATAACTGCTTTCTATATTACCTAAATGGATGTTTGAACACGGTTGCACGCGTTGTTCAATATTTCCATTTGATCAGAAGTATTCCCCCATTTGATCAAATTTACTTTTGCCTCCGACGCCTCACCATCTCCGTCATTTCAAAGGCGTTAAAAATTCATTAGTTGCCGCATTATTCATCATGCAAGATTAATGCCATTCTGACAGGTTTTGTAAAGATCTGGGTGCTCCCCGCCCCCACCCCAAGTCCTCATCCACAATACCTTCCTCCCGTGTGTATATAAATGTATCTGGGTAAGATTTGTCTAGGATGTTGCATATTGATTAATCCCATCTTCTTCCTTATTTCTGATGCTAAAGAGAGGATGTGAGGGTTGTGATTGTCAGGGTGAGTATCTCTCTGACCTACACATGTACTATTAATAATGTATGAGTTGATTCAAAATAGATCTCCGCGGAATGAGCTCGCAATGAGCAGCGCCGACTGAGGCTGACAAAGAATCGGAAGGGGCTAACTCACGTGGCAGAGCCTCGTCTGCCTTTTCAGCCTGAAACACAAAAAGGAAAAGGAAACTCAGCGCTCCTTACAGAGCAGTTGCAGAATCGTTCTCCCAATGCACAGGCAATCACAACACACCCTATTAAAAAGTTTTATCGGGGACGGAGAGGTGCTTGATTTGTCAGCTTTCGATTGAACTTCCTTGGGCGTTCTGTTTGTTTGACTAATAAGTGTGACTGCAGAACGAATGAGCTCCTGTGAAATTAGGCTTGCCATATTACAAAAAGTGAAAATCGGGACACAAAAGTTGTTGAGTTTTGTTGGTTTTTTTGGTCAAAGTTGTTGAGCTGTTTTGGCAAAATCACTTTTTTGGAGCTATTTTTAAGGTAAATCAAAAAAACAACAACACTGCCGACATTGTCCTGGACATTTTTGACAATTTTCACCCGGACACTGCTTCCGACTGCAGTATTCCGGCTATGTCTGGGACATTGCAGACATATGGCAATCCTATATTATGTTAGTTGTTTAACCCTTATAGGATCTGATTAAAAATATGCAAGGGTTCAACTTAACCAAGCAATCGTTTTATAAATGCCTCTCTTGGTTCTGGAAGACAAGGGGAGAAGGGAGCTTGTTGCAGCAGGAGGGGGAGACACCTGTGACTCTTCACCAGCCTGGCTCATCCCTGCCTCTTGGCCTCCCTTCTCCCACTCTCCTGCTTCCGCTTCTGCCTCTGATTCTGAACTTCTCTCTGTATAGACTCTCCCAGCTCACTAGGCCCTGCTACCCTTCCCCTTGTAGAACCAGGCCACCTGCCTGACCTTGGCTGTGTACCTGTTTCTGGCACCTCTGATCTTGTCATCTCTCTGACCACATAAGTCAACCAGTCTGGCCTTTCCAAGCAACTATTTGCAGGGCTCTGTACGGCTAGGTCCAGGTTTGTAAGGGGCCTTTGGCCAAGGGCTCTCTATGGACCCCCTCCTCTGTTGCCCCCCCCCAAAACACAGGCTTAGCTAGCAGAAGTGGTGTGCAGCTGACAGCTGCCATCATTTTAAATACCCCACAATGCCCCAAAGTGCATCATAGAACCTCCCCATATATTTATTTATTTTAAATAATCCTACCTGGTCCCAGGGGATGCTGGTGGCACTGTAGGTTAAACCACAGAGCCTAGGACTTGCCAATCCGAAGGTCAGCGGTTCGAATCCCCACGGCGGGTTGAGCTCCCGTTGCTCAGCCCCTGCTCCTGCCAACCTAGCAGTTTGAAAGCACGTCAAAGTGCAAGTAGATAAATAGGTACCGCTCTGGCGGGAAGGTAAATGGCTTTTTTTTTTCATTGCTCTGGTTCGCCAGAAGCGGCTTAGTCATGCTGGCCACATGACCCAGAAGTCTGTACGCAGGCTCCCTTGGCCAATAAAGCGAGATGAGCGCCTCAACCCCAGAGTCAGCCACGACTGGACCTAATGGTCAGGGGTCCCCTTTACCTTTACCTGGTCCCAGAGTGGGTTGAAATTTATTAAGAAGAAAAAAAAACATACATAGCAGACATGCCTAAAACCAGGTGTTAAGATCAACTATGAAGCGTCTTCTGTACCTAACACAATTCCAAACAACCACAGGAATTATTAGCGCTAGCTGCCCAAGAACCCTCAGGCAAACAGGTGGGGAAACTAATAGTAAGCTCAGTTTTCATAATGTCATTCCATGTGTAACCAAAATAGTACCATCCACACATGAGAGGAAGGTATCCGCAGGCTTGGGAAAACCCCAAGGTTTGCAGTAGTAAATGGGGAGCACTTGAGAAAAACCAACCTGAAGAGAGGAATTCAAATATCAAAGGGGCTAGAAATCAAAGGGGTTAGTTGGTGGTGGTGCTATTGGTAATGGCTATTTAGTGATTTGTTATGAGTTGTTGTGGTGTTATTTTTAAGGATTGGGTTATGTTATGGAGTCTTTCCCTCTTCTTTGATTTTGATGTAAACCTCCCTGTGGCTTGTGCAGGGGACAAAAATCTAGGCTGGGGAAAAAATCTAAACGAATGAATGAATAAGGGAAGAACAGGAAGTGGCACATGGCACAATTCTTAGGGAGCTTTGGCAAACACTCCTAATTTATTTGTAACGATTGCATTTATTTATTTATTGCATTTATATCCCATCTTTCTTTTTTCCCCAAGGAGCTCAAGGCGGCAAGCGTGGTGCTCCTCTTCTTCATTTCATCCCCACAGCAACCCTGTGAGGTAGGTTAGGCTGAGAGGCAAGAATTGGGCCAAGGTCACTCAGTGAGTTTCATGGCCAAGTAGGGATTTGAACCCTGCTCTCCCAGGTCCTGGACCAAAACTCTATCCATTACACCACACTGGCTCTCAAGCCAAGGGTGGTCCCTGAGGCTTCATCAAACATTAAGCTACATCGAGTGCCGGATTTACGTATAAGCTAAACAAGCTGTAGCTTAGGGCCCCACTCTCTTGAGGGCCCCCAAAAAATTAAAGGGGAAAAACTGGATGTACATTTCCAAAATATAAGATAAAAAACAAATAAAATAAAACCTACCCACAGCAACAGTGTTGTTTTGTTTTGTTTTGTTTTGTTGTGTCGTGTTGTGTTGTGTTGTGTTGGCTCCTGTGATGTAAGTAACAGGCCCTGCCTGCTAGCCTGCTCCCTAAAATATCACTGGTTTGCTCATTTCTAAATACTGGGTGCCTAAATTCTGCATGGACTGGTTGCAAATGTTATGTGCAAATGGCTTTAGATACCTATTAGGTCCATAAATTACCATATAGCATATATTCAACACAAAAAACAGCAACAATTGTTGTTGACAAAGGACAGCTGGACACATAAAGGGCCCTATTACTTTCAGTAGCTGAGGGCCATCAAATCTAAATCCGGCCCTGGCTACATCCTTTATACGGAAGATACACCATCTTGAAGAGATGGCTTTCATCAGCTGCTGAAGGAAACCTGTTCACATGGAGGTTTGAAGCAAGGGGTCTCATTTTCTGGGTAAACAGGGCTGGATTAACCATTAAGCAAAATGAGCGTGTGCTCAGGGCATTAAGGGAAATTTTCCAGTCCTGAATTGACCATGGACTATATGGTGCATGTTTAGAAAGAGCCTCCCACAATAAATGAAAAAGTCTTTGTGTGTGTGTGTGTGTGTGTGTTTACAAAAAACTAGTAATAATAATAATGATAAAATGGTAATAATAGTAATAATAGAGTAATAATAGAGATTAATTGTATAAATTAATCTTGGGAATACAACCAAATGAGAATCCAAAGGTCTTAATCCGACACTGTGTGTAAATCATTGAATCACAGAGTTGGGTCATCTAGTCCAACCCCCTACAATGGAGGAATCTTTTGCCCAGCACGAGTCTTGAACCCATGACCTTGATTAAGAGTCTCCTGCTCTGTGCAATTGGTGTTGTATGGGTGTGTGATAGAGCCTCTCTTTTTTAAAACAGCCTATGGAGTGATCCCGCCATCAAATTGACTCAGCCCAGAAGGTACACCTACAGCTATTCCTGCCAACCACTAGCCAACACATAGAACCCATCTCACTTGTTAAGGCCTTGTAACAAGTCTGAAATGAAGATGTTCAACCAAGAAAATGACACTGAGCCACACTAGCCGCGGCAGGAAAGAACAGCCTGTCAGGCTCATGTGAGCGCCGTCGTGACATATAGACAATAAAATGGGACAGCACTGGCCCTTCTCCATGGGAGGGTTTTCTTCTGCCGTCTCCTGGGAGCCCCATGCGCCTCCTTTCGTAGGAAACCTTTCTGCTCAAAGTGGCAGGAAACCCCTTGGAGGTCTTATTAAAATTCTCCCTTCATGCTGTAATATATGTTGTACAAAGCAGCTGACAGCACCCCAACAGTTAATTCTTTATAGCGTCGAAACGGAAGCAACAGAGGCGAAAGCAACTCTGCAGCTGACATCTCCTGGTAAAACTGCACCGCTGGCATCTCGGAACAAGAAATTAATCAGGAGGGAGAATCAGCACATAATCCCGCGGCCGGCAGTCCTGAGACGCAGCGGTATGTATTATTTACACTACACAGCTGTGGACTAGATTTACAGGCGATGGCTGCAGTCCCGCACCTGGATAAGGGAGCTCGCGACCCAGTGACTTCAGTGGGACATAACTGCGCTCACTTCAGTAAATATCTGTAGGCCTAAAGAAAGACGGGAGGAAGGATTTTTATTGATCCGAACAAAATCAGTCTTGACACCGACTTCGAGTTAGGAATCTTCCCTGCAAAGTTCTCCATTTATAATCAAAACTTGCAAGATGTTACGACACCCAGAAAGTTTTGGGACCGTTTTTTTACTTGTTTCTTAAGATTTTTGAAGCAGGGTGCCCACTTGCATGGGAGAAACAATAGAAAAGAATAGTTTGGACAGAGCAAAGGGAAGCCCAAGGGCCAGGCATAGGCCCTCAGGTGTTTGGGACTACAATTCCCATCATCCCTAGCTAACAGGACCGGTGGTCAGGGATTATGGGGATTGTAGTCCCAAACATCTAGAGGGCCAGAGTTTGCCTCTGCCTGCCCAAGGCCATTCTTAGAGAAGCCAAGACTGAAAGCTGGCAGAACAAATCAGGTGACAACAATCGGGTGCTCCCTACCCCTTTGGGTCATCCCTGCCATTTCTCTGGAAACAAGCATGGAAGAAGGATCGGACTTTGGTAGGCAGCCTTAAAGACACCATTGCCAGCCCTGGGAAGGGGAGAGCTACTATTGGTATTCAAGTCAGGTAGGCAGATATTCAGATCTCTGTTTCTCCCAAAGAAGCTCCAAGTTGAGATAAGTGTCTTGCAAAGGCAAATCCAGATGTTACAAAGTTCAGTGGTGAACTTCACCAAATTATTTATACAGCCCATAAGCTTCTCGACCTGGTGTTTGCCTCAACACTGCTGTTTCAGTGAACTGATTGACATGTTCTCCGCCTGAAGACGAAATGCATACATTGGATCACTTTAGAATCCAGGAGGAGGAAGAGGCAGACTTCCTTGCCTCAGAAATCCATAAAGGGACATGCTGGAATGCCTTTTATCAAGGAGATAAAGGACTATACAACTTTTAGAAGACATCTGAAGGCAGCCCTGTATTGGAACCTTTTAATGTTTGATGTTTTATTATGTTTTTCTATGTGTTGGAAGCCATCCAGAGTTGCTGCGGCAACCCAGTCAGATGGACGGGGAATAATAATAATAATAATAATAATAATAATAATAATAATACTCTGACACAGAACATATTTAATAGATAGCCATTTTAAGATTTGTATTAAGTCCCAGGATGACACCGCCAGGGGTGGTGGTAGGGGGATAGTGGCTCCCGATTGAATCAATCTCTTTACAACAGGTTGTGATCAATGTACCCATGTTCTTTCAGACAATAGTCCGAAAACTAGAAGTTATTGATATTACCAATACCGAAGCATTAGGTCAAGCTTTTCTAAAAGGGAATAATTTTGGTGCAATGCATAACTGAGTGAATGGGGCAACAAAATAGCAAATGGAATTCAATGTATGCGCCTGTAAAGCAATATAAAGGTAAAGGTAAAGGGACCCCGGACCATTAGGTCCAGTCGTGGCTGCCTCTGGGGTTTCGGCGCTCATCTCACTTTATTGGCTGAGGGAGCCGGCGTACAGCTTCTGGGTCATGTGGCCAGCATGACTAAGCCGCTTCTGGCGAACCAGAGCAGCGCACGGAAACACCGTCTACCTTCCCGCTGGAGCGGTACCTATTTATCTACTTGCACTTTGAGGTGCTTTCGAACTGCTAGGTTGGCAGGCGCAGGGACTGAGCAACGGGATCTCACCCAGTTACGGGGATTTGAACAGGTGACCTTCTGATCAGCAAGTCCTAGGCTCTGTGGTTTAACCCACAGCGCCACCCGTGTCCCTGTAAAGCAATATACATTTAGGCAAAAAGAAAAAGAAGTAGTAAATTTCATGAGTATGCTCATGGGGTTCGGAATGGCAGAGAATAACCAGGGACGAGACTTTAAAGTCACAGTGGATAGTTTGATGAAGATGTTGAGCTGGTGTGTGGCAGCTGTGAAAAAGGCACATTCCATGTGAGGGATCATTAGGAAAGGGATTGAAAATAAAACTGCCAATATAAAAACGGCATTATATAAATCTATGGTGCAACCGCACTTGGAATACTATGTACAGTTCCGGTTGCCTCACCTCAAAAAGGATATTGTACAGCTGGAGAAGGTTCAGAAAAAAAGGCAACCAAAACAACCAAGGGCTTGGAGCATCTCACCTATGAGGAAAGGACACATCTGAGGAAAAAGTTTAGAAAAAAAGTTTAGTTTAGAAAAAAAGGCAAGCAAGCAAGGGCATTGGGACATGATCCAGGTGTATAAGACGGTGTAGAGAATACTAGAATCTGGGTCAATCCATGAAGCTGGAAGATTCGGAACAAACAAAATAACTTTCTCCACACAGCCCATATACTGTGGCATTTGTTCTCAAAAGGTGTAGCATTGGCTGCCAACTTGGATGGCTTCAAAGATTAGGCAAGTTCATGCTTACAGGGAGACAGACAATGGCACCGTTGTGTCATTCTCAACTGGGCAGCCCTTCCCACTTAGCCAATTTTCGAAGATTTACTGATCTGAACAGGATGAGGGTAAGAGGAACCACTTCTCACGGCACTCCTGGAAGAAAACCACAGTCGTTCACCTAAGACAGGGCTGGAGAACCTGTGGCGCTTCAGATATTCCTTATTTATTCAGCGAGATTGATATACCACTTCATCAAAACATATATCTCTAAGTGGTTATCAAAAGAATAACAACAAAAGCAGCCTTTAAGAACAGCAGATAAAATTACCCAAAAAGTAAATAAATGTAAATAAAAGCACGTTTTTTGGTAGGCTTGCCTAAGCAAAATGGTTTTTAGCTTATGCACACTTACTTTGGAGTAAGCCCTGTTGAACATAGTGGGAGTTACTTGTGTCTAAATGGGCACAGGGTACCAAGGACAGCACCCCTCTCCCTTGACGATAGACCAGGCTGCTTGGGAGCTCAATAACATAGAAGCTCGCAGGTTGTCCATCTCTAACCTAATTAAAGTGGCGTTTCCTGCTGCTGCTGCTGCTTCCAAAAGTGCAAATATTGTAGCCGTTCAGATATTTATTTGCAGACATCAAAAACGTCAGTACTTTGTTGTATGAAGGTTATCCAACGCAATTTAGTCTAGAATGGCAGCAACAATAAGACATGCATCCCCCCCCCCCAATACTCTGATGAGCCCTATGAATAATTCTCTCTCTCTTTTACACACAAACATATTCTTCAAGAAGTCATGGTTAACTATTTTGTGGCAGCTTCCTCACAGTGGCCACAATCCTGAACCCTCTTTGCGAGAATAAGACCCATTAAACTCAACAAGACTTACTTCTGGGGGGAAATGTATCCCTGCACTCTGGTCACACCTACCCAATACATTTAAAGCACCCTTATACCACCTTTAACAGCCATGCCTTCCACGAAAGAATTTGGGAACTATAGTTTATGCAGCATGCTGGGAACTGCAGTTCTGTGAGGTGCCTCCTTACAACTCTCAGCACTCTTAACAAACTACATCTCCCAGAATTCTTTGGGGGGAGGGAGGAAGCTACGACTGTTAAAGTAGTGTAAAAGTGCTTTAAATGTATGATGTGGAGGTGACCTTATTCTGTCAACTTTTCTTCGGGTGCTTTCACATGCCTCAGCGCTGCTGTGCAAATTTGGTGCAGCTGTCCTCAACAAAATGCTCCACATGATTTCGCCATTTAATCTAGATTTACCGTTTCTGTGGGAAATCCATTAAGGGAAAACCCATGCAGAAGCAGTAAATCCAGATTCAATATGGGGAATGAAAGACTTTGTTTCTTTCCCCTTTGAAAGGCATCCTAAATTTGCATCCATATACACAGCATATACAAATTGTATGCAGATTCATATCATGGACCTGTGTCCCAAGTTTTTTAAAAAATATTTACCAGCGCTCCTGTTGATGCTGGTCACAGGAGAGGGATTCACTTCTGTCTGGAAACATAGCCTTGTAGCCTCTTAGCAGGCCAGTAAAAATTGCTGCAGGCTAGTAATATTTTTGGGATGCAGGTGGCACTGTGGTCTAAACCACGAGGCCTCTTGGGCTTGCCAGTCATAAGGTTGGCAGTTTGAATCCCCACGACGGGGTGAGCTCTTGTTGCTCGGTCCCTGCTCCTGCCAACCTAGCAGTTCGAAAGCACGCCAAAAGTGCACGTAGATAAATAGGTACCCCTGCGGTGGGAAGGTAAACAGCATTTCTGTGCGCTGCTCTGGTTTTGGTGTTCCGTTGCTCCAGAAGCAGCTTAGTCATGCTGGCCACATGACCCGGAAAATCTGCCTGCGGACAAATGCCGGCTCCCTCGGCCTGTAAAGCGAGATGAGCGCTGCAACCCCAGAGTCATCTGCAACTGGACTTAACATTTTTGGGCTTTGAAGGTCCGCTGCAAGCTGCTGCTGTGAAGTCTGCATCTGTTTCAATTTCTGTGAAGGATCTGATTATTTGCTTTTGTCAACAGCTCTTTACACAAACAATATCCAATGTCTGATGGCAATCTGACTCTCTTCACATTTCCCTGTGAGGCAAGAATACATCGGATCATGGTGCCTAGTTTAGTTCCCAAGCAAGGAAGGCTTTTGGTGCTTGCAGTTTTATTAACCAGCATACAAGCAGGTATAGCACAAACAGGAATTGCTCACACACAAACCACTTATCCAGCATCAGATTTTTGAGGTGACGCAGCAACGCCTCGTCTTGTCTGCTTCCAGTCCAGCAGAGCTCAAGTAAAAAAAAAAAAAAATCACTCTCAAATCTATTAGCAAACCTTCCACCAGATTTTCTTTTCTCCTCCAAGCAGTGGATGGGTGTTAACTTCTACAGGCGGAGATGATTATAAAGCCATTATGGTAAAGTCCTTCTGTCAAGTCTCAAGCCACCCATCCATTTTGCCACATAAAAAAAACCAGCTAGCCATACAATAAAAGGGGTTCATAGGAGCTCCTCTTCACATGCTGAAAGAGTGCACGAGGGAGGTTGTGGGTCCGTGCAGTCCAGCCCCACAGCCTGCTGCCAGCACACCCAGAGACCATAGCCAGCAACTGTCTTGTGTGCTTGGTTCATGTCAAAAGTGTGCGCATATCAATGCACACACATAGAGCGCATGGACAGCTCAGTTGGTTAGAGCATGGTGCTTAGAATGCCAGGGTTGCAGGTTCGATTTCCGTATGGGACGGTTGCATATCCCTGCATTGCAGGGGGTTAGACTAGATGATCCTCATGGACCCATACAACTCTACAGTGGCTCCTCCACACCCCATACGCATGGAGGAAAACTATACAAGTGTGTAGAATCCCTTTTGATGTGCTCTGAATGTATGAGAGATGGCCGCCTAAGGATGGCTGATTTCCTTACATATAAGCATACCCAGATGTCCCCATGGATGCAAAGGGATGGACCACAAACATGTCCAGAAGCGAGTCCAGAATAGGTGGGACATTTGATTGCCCCATCAGTTCATAACTCTGGTGTTGCTATATCTGTGTTATTCATTTCCTTGACAAGACACCCAGGTCCCCGTCCTTGTACCACCAGCCTTTTTCTGTTAGCGTGCTTCGAAAGAAGGAAAAAGTAGCATGTCTAGGTGCATCCATATACAGTGGTACCTCAGGTTACATGCGCTTCAGGTTACATACGCTTCAGGTTACAGACTCCGCTAACCCAGAAATAGTACCTCAGGTTAAGAACTTTGCTTCAGGTTGAGAACAGAAATCGTGCAGCAGCGGGAGGCCCCATTAGCTAAAGTTTTACCTCAGGTTAAGAACAGTTTCAGGTTAAGAACGGACCTCCGGAACGAATTAAGTTCTTAACCCAAGGTACCATTGTACAGCTATGTGTGCTTCTGTGCAATGGATATTTTAAAATGACCGTAGGCGCATGCATATGATATGTGCAGTCCTAAGGAAACACAGCAGCCAGACTTGGAGAGGCCTGGCAGCAGCAGCTGCTGAAAGAGCATAGAAAGTTGTAGTGGCAGTAGATGGCAGGCCTGGTCTTGGTTATGGCTCCAGGAGGCAGAGTATCTGCTTCACACCCAAAAGGTCTCCAGTCTCCAGATAGAGCTGGGAGCGCCCCCTGCCTGAAAACCTGGAGAACTGCTGCCCGTTAATAGTGACAATACGAACCAAGGCCACATTTGCACCATATATTTAAAGCACTGATACCACTTTAAATGGTCATGGCTTCCCCCAAGGAATCCTGGGAACTGCATCTTGTTAAGTGGGTTGAAAGCTGTTGCCTTGCTATTCCCCTCACAGGTGATAACAATTTCCAGAGCAGTTTAACAGTCAATCCCTCTTCACAGGGAACTAACTCTTGAGAATTGCAGCTCTGTTGAGGGGAATAGTGGTGTCCTCTCCTCACAGCTCTCAGAAACTTTAGCCAAACTACAGCTCCCAGAATCCTTGGGGGGGGAGCCAGGATTGTTTAAAGTGGTATCACAGTGCTTTGAATGCAAGATGTGAATCAGGCCCAAGGTGGTCAGTATATGTAATAATTTTAATAATTGTCTTATTTGTACCCCACCCATCTGACTGGGTTGCCCCAGCCACTCTATAAGTGACTTCCAGCATACACTAAAACATAATAAAACATAAACATTTACAACTTCCCTATACGGGGCTGCCTTCAGATGACTTCTAAAGGTTGTAGAATTACTTATCTGCTTGACATCTGATGGGAGGGCGTTCCATCAGGCAGCTTACTGTGCACCTTGCTATGTGCTATAAAGGTAAAGGGACCCCTGACCATTAGGTCCAGTCATGGCCGACTCTGGGGTTGCGGCGCTCATCTCACTTTATTGGCCGAGGGAGCCGGCGTACAGCTTCTGGGTCATGTGGCCAGCATGACTAAGCCGCTTCTGGCGAACCAGAGCAGCACACGGAAACGCCATTTACCTTCCTGCCGGAGCAGTACCTATTTATCTACTTGCACTTTGACATGCTTTAAACTGCTAGGTTGGCAGGAGCAGGGACTGAGCAATGGGAGCTCACCCCGTTGCGGGGATTCGAACCGCCAACCTTCTGATCGGCAAGTCCTAGGCTCTGTGGTTTAACCCACAGCGCCACCTGCGTCCCTTGCTATGTGCTAAGTACGTACCTATTCGTCAGCCACCAACCCAATCGCTTGTCTTTGCTCCTTTTAAGACTAAGTTTTCTGTGCTTCGCAGAGGCCATGGTTTCTATGACAAATGTGACCCTCAAAACTCCTCATTTAAAAGGAGGGAACACCCTCACAAGGCTGGGCAAGGCAGCCTTGTCTCCTGCCCCTTTGTTTGGGGGGTGGAAATCAGTTCCCCTCACTTTATGATTGCAATTAATGTTTTCATTCAACTGCAAAAGCTGGTGCTCAATATAAATATTAGCAGAGTGAGCAAACCTGCCATCCTCTCCTCTGCCGGCAGGGTAATCTCCCTTCCCCCCACTGCTCTATTTTTCCCATTATCCCTTTAATGCAGAGCAGGGCTGCTGATTACAAAAGAGGCAGTTTGACTCCAGCAATAGGTCTTCTTCACTAATCCTCACTGTCATGGAAATTCCAGCTGCTACACGAATAAGAGGCTCAATCCATATTTGCCAGCTCTAATATGAAATCTGTCAGAGCCCAAATTAATGAGTTCCAAATTCCTTACATCACGATAACAGGTTAAGACTGGTCAATTAATTACATAAATCCTTCCCGATTCATTGTGCATTTTCAGGCGAGATTGTGTCTTACATTACTCCATGACACAAGGCCTTTTGGCTCTTGTTGTTCCGCAGAAGGGCCCCCATTTAAGCACAGCCCGGCTGCCACAGCCAAGTGTTAAATGTCATGCATTGGATTTGCACTTCTCTGTAATTGCTTTTGTTTTTTTAAAAAATTAAATTAAAAGCTGTACTGCGGCAGTGCGTTCGGGGAGGGAGAGGTTAGGGGAGTGGGACCCTAGAAATCTGTTCCTCCCCTTACCAACCTGAAAGAAAGGCTAACTCTCTCATTGCATATTGTGGGAGGGGAGACGACCCCCCCAAGGCACTAAGGCAGGTTCTCTATGGCATTTATTTTTGTGCGCTTTGGGGGGAAAACAGGAGTAAAATGAAGTACCGTTGTTAAATTTCCGGACACTGTGAACATCTAGAACCTTCTAGACTATTCAGTCAATAGGGAGGAAGCTTAATTCTCACATCCGTTTTTGGGAGGTCACTGTGGGATTCTGCCCAACTCCAACCCCTGCTTTTGTCCTTTTCGCAAAAAGAAACTTTTGTCTGAATATACACCCCCCCTTGTGGAGAGATAAAAATTTACCACAACGTTAACATTTTGTTTTAAACACGGTTAAGAAATAGCTCACCAGCTAGAGGGAATTCAAAAGTAAGCTTCACCATTTAAAAATGGAAATAAAAAAGACCCATGTCCTCTTATGGATTTTTTTTTTTACCATCTCAAAAATTAATATGAAAATTGTGCACTGGCATATTAGGTAGAAGAGTACTGTCACCCCTGGAAGAGATTTAAGGAAGCAATCCAGAAAGGTGACGTGTGTGGTGCACATTCTAGAATACTCCAGAGTCATCTGTTTATTTTCATCTACTGTCATGTCAGAAAGATAAAAAGGCATCTGAAATAATTTAGGGGCTGGGGAGGAGGAACTAATGAAAACAAAACTGATGAGAAACCTTCATAACTCTGGACCATGGCCTCAATGGCTGTGTTATGTGTGTATATTCATCCACTTGCAAACATACACAGCTTGACAAAATAACAGTAAGTGCTTTCTGGGTAATATTATACTTGTTAAAACAAAACATAAATTTAAGTCTAGAATAATTCTGCCCCAAATATTGTGGTATGAGGAAAAGAGACTGCCCCAATTTTTATAAATGATTACTTTTTAAAAAAGTTATTTTAGGCTTGGCTTACACAAAAGGTAAAGGACCCCTGGATGGCCAAGTCAAAGGCAACTATGGGGTGCAGCACTCAATTTGCTTTTCAGGCTGAGGGAGCCGGCATTTGTCCACAGACAGCTTTCCGGGTCATGTGGCCAGCATGACTAAACCGCTTCTGGCGCAACAAAACACCGTGATGGAAACCAGAGCGCACAGAAACACCGTTTACCTTCTCGCTGCAGCAGTACCTATTTATCTATTTGCACTGGCGTGCTTTCAAAATGCTAGGTTGGAGAAGCTGGGACAGAGCAACGGGAGCTCACCCCATCGCACAGATTTGAACCACTGACCTTCCAATTGGCAAGCCCAAGAGGCTCAGTGCTTTAGACCACAGCGCCACCCGCTCCCTTTTTACACAGTTCAGTGGGAGACCCACACAATCCATCTGTACCTGTATGGCAGCTGTGGCATCATGGATGACATAACATGGGATCCAGCAGCAGTTGCGCAGTATTTGGGGATCCATGAGATCACACGTCGCATCCTTCCAGCAACCTAAGGCTGGTTGGTGGCATTGCCATGCCGGTGCCTCAGACACATGTGAAATATGTGCCGATTGTCCCTTTGAGTTAAAGTCATATGCTTGCTATGAGTTATTACGCCTTTGCTCAGAAGCTGACACCTGTGACTGAAAAGTGCTTTACACAATCACATTAGAGAGTAAGGAGATGGCAACCCTGGCAGACACACAGGGAATAAGCACTGCGCCTTGTTAAAATCTGCCATTCTACCTTTTCCACTGGTGCTTAATTTAAGCTATTGCTCAGCAGCACACAGTGCCCCCTCCTCAACCGGCTTTCATGGAATAAGGAATAGCCCTGGGGGATGTACAAAGGTTTTTTAAAAAACAAAACAAAGCAAAACAAACCAACCTCTGAGCATGTACAGGCTGCCTCCCACTACCAAGCAACCACAATCTGCCCTCTCCTAACTAGTATTGTGGGATGAAGGTTTGTGATTTCTAGTCAGGATAATATGCTGCTTTGGGACGCGGGTGGTGCTGTGGGTTAAACCACAGAGCCTAGGACTTGCCGATCAGAAGGTTGGCAGTTCAAATCCCCACGACGTGGTGAGCTCCCGTTGCTTGGTCCCTGCTCCTGCCAACCTAGCAGTTTGAAAGCACATCAAAGTGCAAGTAGATAAATAGGTACCGCTCCGGTGGGAAGGTAAACGGTGTTTCCGTGCGCTGCTCTGGTTTGCCAGAAGCGGCTTAGTCATGCTGGCCACATGACCCGGAAGCTGTACACCGGCTCCCTCGGCCAATAAAGAGAGATGAGTGCCGCAACCCCAGAGTCAGCAATACTGGACCTAATGGTCAGGGGTCCCTTTACCTTTACCTTACCTAATATGTTGCTTTACATGGGCAAGGGCTGCAGCTCAGAGGCAGAACATTTACCTTGCGTGCAAAAAGTCATCAGTTCAACACCTGGCATCTGCAGGTACGGCTGAGAGAGACACCTGTCTGAATACCTGGAGAACTGCTGCCACTCTGTGTAAAACATGCCATCAACCGTCAGACTTGGAATATGCATCTTCCTTCCTACTCTGCCATCTGCTTTTAAAAACTGACTTGACACAGAAGCCATATCTCTGAGCAGATTATTTTTTGAAAATACTCTATTTCAAATAAGGATCCATGTTCCACCAGGCTGTTGTTTTTTAGACACTCTCCTTTCAATATGGGGTGAAAGTTATGCTTCTGCTGCCAGCAAATTCTGAGCTGTCTAAATAGTGGGGGTTTCAAACAGAAGCACACAGATCGCAGGCTTTGGAAATGGCAGTTTCTGATTTGCAGCGTGGGTTGATAAAGGAAAGGTGACTTTTCCAACTGACGCAATGACAGTGCTGTGCAGTAACAAAACAACTGTCATCTAATACACTGATCCTCACTTCAAAAAAATTGTGGAAGGGGGGCAGATAACACCATTCCCCAACTGTTCGTTTCGCTACTCTTGACCTACATGCAGGGCTGCAGACTTTTTTCCTGCCAGAGCTCCTATGCCTTTCACTGCATGATGGACTGAACCTTTTCTCATAACTTTTTCTCGAACAAATGCTTTATCTGCCTCACATGGAAGCCATACAGGCAGAGAAAAAGAGAGAGAGAGAGAATATGAAATACTTTGGAACTGCCCTTCATTTTGAGAAGATATCGGAATTTGGCATGAGCCCATCTGCTCTTCAAAGCCATCTTCTCTCCTTAGTTCAAAGCTTAACATGAGTCAATAGTGTGATGCAGCAGCAAAAAAAGCTAATGCTATTCTGGGCTGCATCAACAGAAGTATAGTGTCCAGATCAAGGAAAGTAACAATACCACTCTAGTTTGCCTTAGTCAGACCACACTTGGAATACTGTGTCCAATTCTGGGCACCACAATTTAAGAAGGAATGTGTGCAGAGGAGGGCAGCTAGGATGATCAAGAGTCTGGAAACTAAGCCTTATGAGGAGCGCTTGAAGGAGCTGGGTATGTTTAGCCTGGAAAAGAGGAGACTGAGAGGAGGTACGATAGCCATCTTCAAATATCTTACGGACATGAAGGAAAAGAGCATGTTGTTTCCTCCTGCTCTGGAGCAGGCACCCCCAAACTCGGCCCTCCAGATGATTTGGGACTACAACTCCCATCATCCCTAGCTAACAGGACCAGTGCTCAGGGATGATGGGAATTGTAGTCCCAAAACATCTAGAGGGCAGAGTTTGGGGGTACCTGCTCTGGAGTGTAGGAATCAAACCAATGGCTTCAAGTTACAAGAAAGGAGATTCTGACTAAACATTCAGAAAAACATTCCAATAGTAAGAGCTGTTCAGCAGTGGAACAGGAGGTGGTGGACTCTGTTTCCTTTGAGGTTTTTAAGCAGAGGTTGGGTGACCATCTGTCATGGATGCTTTAGCTGAAATTTCTGCATTGCAGGGGGTTGGACTAGATGACCATTGGGGTCACTTCCAACTCTAAGATTCTGTGATTCTATGATCTGTTAAGATGCAGAGAGGCTCAAAAGATTTGAGGAAGGCTAACTAAGGAGAGAAGCAAATAATGGCACAAAAGGAGCTGAAATAGGACTAAACACTTGGAGTTGGCCCAAGCTTAGAGCCTACCAAGCTGATGGACACATTACAAAGTCTCAGTCAGGATACTGTTTCTTAGCTCTGGAACATACCTGATGCCCCTGAGCATGTGCAGTGTGCATTTTCACCAGTCCCCAGGTAGCCATTGCCAAGTTGCCATGCACCTGACATTTATTGCTCAGGATTGCAAGATCAGGCAATGTGACTTCCAGACAAAAGTGAGACTCAGCCTTGGAGATTTCAGCCTCTCAATTCTCCCATCTGCGAAACGGGCAACATCTGACAGCGCCATCAGAGGGACAAATTTTAAAGTTTGCAAGGGATTCTGTGCACTTAAGTGTGTTGTGCAAAGCAGAGAGCGGGACTATTCTGGGCCAACTGAAAAATCCATGCAGAAGGAGACTCTCTCTCTCATTTTCTTTCTTGCTAAAGGACGCGGGTGGTGCTGTGGTTTAAACCACAGAGCCTAGGGCTTGCCAATCAGAAGGTCGGCGGTTCGAATCCCCACAACGGGGTGAGCTCCTGTTGCTTGGTCCCTGCTCCTGCCCACCTAGAAGTTCAAAAGCGCATCAAGTGCAGGTAGATACCGCTCTGGCAGGAAGGTAAACGGCGTTTCTGTGTGCTGCTCTGGTTCGCCAGAAGCGGCTTAGTCATGCTGGCCACATGACCCGGAAGCTGTCTGCAGACAAATGCCGGCTCCCTTGGCCAGTAAAGCGAGATGAGCGCCGCAACCCCCGAGTTGTCCACGACTGGACTTAATTGTCAGGGGTCCCTTTACCTTTACCTAAAGGGCATAGCTTACCCTGGGACATTCAAGGCCTAGTGAACAAACAACAGCCAGCCCACTTCAGAATAATTTAGCTGCGAATAATCCAATTATATAGTGGGTGACCCTATGAAGACTTTAGGCCTTTGCTGCTTTGCTCCAACCAAATGTGGAATGTGTGGCCTACAGATTTCCCCCCGTTTTAAACTTTTGACCAGGCAGCTTTAAAACGGGCTCTTCCTCCTTTTCCAGGGGGCATCTTCTTCTTCCTGCCTCTATTCCAGCTTCCCATCCCTGCGCTTCCTTTTCTTCTCCAGCTCCCTCTCTCTGCACAGAGCCTAGCAGACAACAAAGCCCCCTCCCAGCTCCGATGACCTTTCTTGCCCAGAGTCACCGGCCAACCTCGCTCTGGACGCGCAGCCGCGACAGCCGGCAGCCGGGGAGGCAGCTTGCATAACAAAGGCGGCCCTCCCCGCCGCGCCGGGGCCTGGCGTCCTCCTCGCCCCCCGCCCTGCAGCGGCGGCAGCCCATTTGCCTAACGTTTCCCAGCCCCTTCTATGTTTATCTTCTCATGCAAATGGGGCGCGGGAGGGACAGAAGGGAGAGAAAGAAATCAGGAGGCCAGACAAGCAGAGAGAGAAAGCCTTAGAATCGCATGGCTGCTGCTTGCAAAAACACCACCCGCACTCATATCTATATATGTGTACATATGTGTGTTCTTGCAGTAGTAATGTTTTAAGGTCTTCTTTGTCGACTTGTCCATACGCCCAATTTCTTTGTCTCTATCCGCATCCACACGTACACGTGTACATAGATGAGTGTGTGTGCATACATACAGCATGCATACACTATATGTATTTATGTGTCTAGACATACATATATAGAGAACACACGCTATACATATGTAGGTATATTCCTATGCATGTATGTCTGTATATATCTCTGTATACACATACTTACGTATATTTCTTTATGCGTCTGCGTACACGCTATTATGTATCTATGAATATGCATGCATGTGTCTGTATTATTATTACAGTCTATTATATTACAGTGCTTTTTTCCTGGGGGGGACGCATACCCCTAAACATTTTGTGTATCTACGTTTGGCCTCATTGGGGGGCAGTATTTCAATACCAATAGGAATACGAGAGTAATTCTTTTAAGGGGGGGAAAGCACTGTACATATAACAAGCAAACATCATATAGATTTTGTGTGCTCGCGGGCGCGCGCGCTATATTTATTTTCATTTGTGCCCGCGCGCCTGTAAACGCTATAATCTGCAAGCTATGGATCACCGGAGCCGGAAGATCAAAACAATAAGCAAAATAATCGGTTGGTGTTTTGATCTGCCGGCTCGCTGGATGAGCTAGACGAAGCTTGACTCCCTCCCGTCTTCTCCCTCCCCCCCCCCAGTCTTTTATTTGGCCCGTTGCTATGGGTTACGGGATCAAGGCCGGCAGCCTCCTCTCTCTCCCCCCCCTCCGTCTCCCTCCCCGACAACCAGCCTCCGGCAGCGCTTGGGCACATGGAGGGCGCGCGGAACGCAGTAGCAGCAGCGTCCCCGGGAGGGGAGCGAGGGCGCGCGCGCTGCTACTGCTGCTGCTGCTGCTGAGCAAGCGCCTTGCACACGCCCGCACTTCAGCGCGCAACATTTGCTGCTGCTGCTGCAGGAGTGGGGAGGGGGGGGGTAGGAAAAAAAAAGGTCCAGCCATGTGGGTTGGAAGGGGGAGGCGGGGGATGGAAGAGTGGATCGAGGCCCTTGGAGGTAAGGAACCCGCAATCTTGTTACTCCAGGTGGTAGCCAGGGGAGCAAAGACTTTGGGGCGGGATGGAGAGGCTTGTTGAGAACGAAGGCAGTCCTCGTTTGGGTCCTCGGGCAGATGGTTAGTAGAGAGATTTTTCCCTTGCGGGTTTGTGTGTCTGAACAGCAACAGAAAGTTAGGCAGTGGGAACTGGGAAGGTGGGCTGGAAATCAACACAGGGGTGTTGCTAAGAAAGTCAACTGTCCCATCTTTATTTTTCATTTTTTTTTAAAAAAAAATCCACCTGGAGGAGGAGGAGCAGCAACAACTAATCCGTGAGAAGAAAAAGAAAAGTTATTGGAAAAGTGCTGCGATGGAGCGAATACTTGGGAAAGTTGGGTTTGTGGATGCGCGCCTGGTTTCGAAGTCTCAGGACTCCAGCAGGGAAAGGGTTACTTTGCTTTTGGGAAGTTCGAGACCCTCTCAGAAGGATACTCTCCCTCTCGTGTTTACCCTCTCTAAGCCTCCCCTCGCTGCCCTATTTGTAGTTGTGTATCTGGTATTTGCTGTAGAACCAGAGCGAAGCCATTTTTAAGGGAAGAGTAACATTTCAGGAAAAAGGAACTATTCTGTCTGATTGTTTCGGGTTTGTATCAAATTAATATGAGAGAGAGAGAAAGTGCACAAAATATAATATACAGAAGCAGTAGCACTTCTGAGCGTTGTCAAATAAATGAAGGGGGGTGTATAGAATTGTTTTTATAGATGCAGTGTACTCAAAAGGAGAGAGAAACAATATGGTATTTTATAAATGCTGATTTTCTCTCTCATAAGTCTGGATTTTTAGCCTTTGCTAAAAAAAAACCTAAACTATTGGGACACTTTACAATTTAAGCAAAGTTGGATGCATTGCTAAAGCAAGTATTCCTTTTATGCGTGAAAACACTTAGTTTCCTATGAAGGAAAACACTTTTTTTGGTTAATGTTTTTATAACTACCAGGAAGCAAAGGAGCTGAGTACTTTTTTAAAATTTACATTGGGGTGTGTGTGGAAAGACTCTAAACTGTTTAATTAAAATGAAAAATTGTGTATTGTTTCTTGTTTCCTGCAAAAGCTGAGTTGTTCCAAATACCAGGTTGTTGCAATATGTTTTCTGTAAGGTGTTGTGTATTATGCCAAAAAGTGTAAAATAAAAATAAAATATTGCTCCTACTACCAGTAGATACTGACAAAGAACAAAAATATTTTTGAGCTGTTAGCCTGCATGAAATAATGGATAAATATAAACTTTGGAAATATAACATTTTTTCTCCTTTATATTTTGAATGTACTCAAAAAGGGAAAGCATTAAAAAATTAAAAGCTGGGAATTAATTGACATTAAAAGGGGGGATGTTAATGATATATGATTAGAAAACAAAATATTATAGTAAATCTCATCATTAACACACTACAAATGTTAGCCAGGAGCAAGTCAGCACCCTGCATTTAAATAAAGAATAAAATACTTACAGGATATTTTATTTTGAAATGTGACAAAATACAAACATTTTCTACACATATTAAAAAGGTAGAACACAGAAGAGTCAGCATGTAAATGTTTCACTAATATTTGGTGTACAAAAAAAGAAAATCACAGTTACAGTGTGAAAGGCAGCTGTCCAAGGTATAGGAAGCAACTAATACACAGTAACAATACAAAATGTGAATTTGTGCAATGTGTGATAAAGCAAACAACACTCTGACCATAACAAATCCCAAACTCGAGACTGAATAAACTCTGAAATGATGCTCAGGCTGAAATAACTAAATATCAAATATCAAATGAAGAAATATCAAGTAAGTGCAATCACATCAATGTTGAGAGGTTTTTAGGCTTGGTATCTTCGCAGACTACTAAATCTAAAGTGCACAAATTGCTTCAAATTAACAGTAATGAGCACAGCTATGCCATTTTAAAAAGTAAACAATGTCTCCTTCCAGTTCATTTTAGTCACTGCTGCAGTTTTCCTATTTAATGTCTGTTGCTAATTTTTCAGCAACAATTCCAATCACTGTATATTTAATTTATTATTTTTCTAACAGCAGCCTAAATATGTATCTTGCTGCTAGCTCCCTTTCAGTGATTGGGCCCCTGGATATTTTTGTACAGTTCAACAAAAATATTATCTGCAAGACACTTAATGAAGTTTACGTTGTGCAAATGCTGACATCACATGCACACAAAAATCATTGGCTCGTGGTAGTTATCTGGCCTCCCCATTCCCCCAACTCACCCTGGTCCTTAAAACACAACTGGAGTGTAATCCTATTCCTGACTACTCAGAAGTAAGGGTCACAGAGTTCAGGAAGGTTTCCTCCCAGTTACGTAGGCACAAGATTTCAGCCTCACTAGATTTGAACACAACTTATTTCCTAATAAATGTAATTTTGGATGGAGTGCCAGTGAAGTTATAGTGAGGCTGTCAAAACATACACAAATTAATTTATGGCACTGCCAAGCTAGATACTTTAAACATCTGCAGTGATACAGTAAGCTTTCATCCAGAAGTTTATTTCTGTTACTCGCTGGTTAACGTGTTCCCTTCCTTCATCCTCCTGCAAGAACATTCAGTGTAAATATATATATAGATATCCATGTAACAGCACAGGTTTTTTAATGATAGGCCTCTTCACAAGACACGTGTTTCTTAGCCACGCTCACAAAAGTAAGACCTGTTGCCACGGTTAGGAAGGATTACAGCACCATCCTATATATGTCTCAACTGGGGTTTATTGCCAGGTAGATTGCAGGACTGCAGCCTGGGAGCAAGCCTAACTGAACTCAATCTGGCTTACTTTTGAGTAAACATATACAGAACTGCACTGTCAAGCCTATTTAATTCAAGCGGCCTGTAACTGGCCATATAGCATTGTACCCAAGCGTTCCCTTTCAAGGTGAAAGCTTAATAACGAAACATACTTTTCAGAAAACCCATTTGGTCATTTAGTCCTCTGCTACCTTGTGACTGAATGGCATTTTGGTTTTCTGCATTGCAACTGAGTTACGTAGTCAACACCACAGTATCACCATATAAAATGCCAGATAAAAATATATTTTGTGGATTCCCAGAATGTTGATATTCCAGGGTTTCCCCACCCCTTTCCTTTCCCTTACAGTGAACACCACAGTATCACATTAAGAAATCTCATTGATTTAGGTGTTGTGGTGCAGACAGTATTTGTATCGTTCAATATAACAAAGGCTACAAAATGCATACATAGCAAATGAACAGGCTGTTTTGAAAACAGAGAAAAGGCATGCCTTGGAAGTTGGGTGCATGGTCAGTCTATGACATCTGTAACTTTCGACCAAGATAGAAGCCGTGTATCTGTCATTTGAGCGATGGCAACACATAAATGATATTTCAGGGTTCTTCAGGAACTGTGTCTGTGCTTCCTTTACATCCATGGGAAATGTTATCATCACTGCTGTGTCCAAGCCCTGAGGATGAACTGCAGAGGGGAAAAAGGGGGGAGGGAGAGAAAGAAGAGAGAGGAAATTGGTTTTCACAACACACTCAAAGCCTGAGTAACAGAGGAGAACTTTAATTATCCCCAGTCACAAAAGAGAGACAGGAAATTTGGACTTTTAATTAGCCATTTGGAGTGCAGTTGGATATTTTTTTTAGCGAGATAATTTAAACGCGAATAATTCAAGTCTGACTAAATGAAATTCACATAATCAGAATGCAGATAATTGAATTTCTACTGCATTCATTAATTCAGTGTGGAGGTGTATGTGAAGACTTCTATGATGAGCTGTCACAGCTCAATAAAATCTCAGTCAATTAATTTTTTCATTATCTTAGCACTGCATCAACAACAACAAAAGTGAACTGTGTTTATTATCATATGTGCATGTTTAGCAAAATGTAAGGAAGTAACCTTTCGGAATCGGAATCTGCATAATTCTCCTTTTTCCTCCCTTCGTCTTCTACAGGAAACCGTCGTTTCAAACAGGCAAACTCGTGGATTGCGTCTTCAACGGAATATTTCGTGTGTCCAGATACACATGCCTCAATGTCCTCTGGGTTCAGCTGGGTTTGTACAAAGAGGTGAAGTCTACTGTCTGAAAGCAGAAGAGGATTCTGCAGAATCCTTTAAAGAAAATAAAGAGGAAAAAATGAACCACTTTCCAAGATCATTTTTTCAACATTGTCTTCCCTTTCAAAATATTTTTTAACTTAACTTCCAATACAGTTTTGAATCCAGTATATATGTTGGCATGGTTGGATGTGTGCTTTTCTTTAATAAATTATTTGGAATTTTAGGTGAATAAAAGCATGGCACTAATAGTTTTGAACATCTGTTATAAGAATAATTCCAAGGACATTTTTTTCCATTTAACCATCTGCTACTACCATGTGGATCAATTACTTTTTTGGCTGGGGCGAAAGGCTGAAATAACATACTACTATGGAAACTGGTTCAGAATCAGTTACTTTGTATACACATCAAAAACATTACGAAGTCTAAGGCGCTGTAAGATTTGGACCTTCAAATGCCTCTGTAAAACAGAAATCATTTAATGCGCAAATGCAAAAAAAATATGTATTTTAAAGATATCTACAAATTGAATGCCATGTGCAATTATTATCTACTGTTACACAGGTTGGGAAAGTAATTTGTGGAAGCTGGAGCAAGGTAACCTTACATTTCAGTGATTTTTTAAAATATAATTGTAATACACACATTTAAAATAAAAAAACACTCAGTTCTGCATAAAATGTTTAATTCAACTAAATGTGCAATTAGCACAAGCTGTATTAAACAGTAACAGCATTCTCCCCCTCCCTGGCAGAACTAATCTGGTTTTTGCAAAACATTTTTAAAAATGCAACTGGACTGCTCCCAGTAACTGGAGAATTAGGTCCTTAAAATACTACACAGATAAGCTTAGCTGTTTTAATAAATAGTTCATAGCATCCAGCCTCCAACTTTCATTTCTGAAACCAATCAAAGTAAACAATTTTCTCTAAGGGACCATTTGTTCAATATGGCCAACTAAAGCCATCCCCTGCCTGCCCCACGGAAGGTTAGCATAAAAGCACATTCTGATTATCTCAAGTGTCATTTGGCCATTAAAACTGGACAATGTTATTAAAATCTTCTCTCAGAAGGGTCCAGTACTTGATACAGTATAATACGTCTTCAGCAAAAGCCTATCGAGTCAATAAATAGGCTAGGCCTGGAAATCTACAGTATTAATTATTATGAGGATTAAAGAAGGAAGTGGGATGGTTCCAGTGTCAGGTGAACAAAAGGAAGTGAGATGGTTAAGCCAAAATCAGTTATGTCTACCTGAAACAAAACAGGGGTGGCTATATATTTATCTGGAAAAAAGGGGCTGGTCACCCACTCCACTCAGTGCCGTATAGTCAACAAAGATTTCAAATACTGCATTCAGACAGGTTAAGAATCCCTGCATATACTTCAGCTGTCCATGAGCACCAATGGATTAGGGTTCATTGCCCTGTGGCGAAATCTTGCGCACAGCACAATCCTAACTATGTATACTCGGAAGGCCTACTGAATTCAATGGGGCTTACTCACAGGTAAGTGGAGTTAGGAATGCAACCGAAGAGGATACTTATAGTCAACAGTAGATCCATTGAAATGACCAAACTTAAAAGTCACGGTTCACTTTAAGTCCGTTGTTTTCAATGGGTCTCCTCAGAGTGCAACTATACCTTTGGCCATCAATATGCCACACGTTATTGAGTGCTTCCAACTGCAATGAGGCAGGGGAGATATGAAGAATTAAGCAAATATTCTCTGTCTTGCTATTACCCTCCTAACAGTGAGTGAAGCAGCCTTTTTCTACCCGCAACTATCCAAACAACAGCAAATCTCCAAATACCCCACTTGCTATGAGGTGCAGTGGTTAGCGTTGGACTAGGCCCGAGGAGATGGGAGTTCAAATCCTCACTCAGCCATGAAGCTCACTGGGTGACCTTGGACTAGTCATTGCCTCAGTCTAGCCTACCTCATAGGGTTGTTGGGGATAAATGACAAGGGGGAGAACCACGTACACAAACTTAAGCCTCTTGGATAAAATGTGAGGTGTAATCGAAATACATAAATAGTATATAGAGTATGAATGACTTTTCTTAACTCCAGTACAGTGGTACCTCGGGTTTAGTACTTAATTCGTTCTGGAGGTCCGTTCTTAACCTGAAACTGTTCTTAACCTGAAGCACCACTTTAGCTAATGGGGCCTCCTGCTGCTGCTGCGCCGCCAGAGCACAATTTCTGTTCTCATCCTGAAGCAGAGTTCTTAACCTGAAGCATTATTTCTGGGTTAGCGGAGTCTGTAACCTAAAGCGTATGTAACCTGAGGTACCACTTTACATCTAAAGCCATGCAATATATTGAATTCTGTTAATAAACAACGGATCAAATTGTGGCCAAAGTTAAGCATTTTACATTGAAGAAAGGGACTGGCTTGCTCAATTCTTCCATCAAACTCAGTAGGTCTTAATCGTAACTCAGCAACCTTTCTTGATGCCTTCAGTAGCTTCTATGGCGTCAAACCATAATTCACACAAAAAAGCAGTAGCATTGGTTTGTTTGTTTTTTAAAAAAGGAAAGTATCATCAGTGTTTGCTTTTGAAATTTGTTGCAAGATCAGGAAGAATGTAGGGTTTTTTTAAAACAACATGCTGACATCCCTATTTTTTAAGTTCAGAGTTTTGTAACAAAAAAGACATTTGAATACAGCATGCATGCAATTCAGTTCTCAGCAGGGTTTTGTTTTTTTTGTAATAATAATAAAAAATGGTGCTATCAGGTGTTTGATTTTGCCACCCAACTAAAACCTAAGTCACTGTTCATAAGAGTATACTCTGTTACTGCTTTGTTGCTGTTTGAAATGTATTTTATTTTCTTTATAAAATAATCGGTAATCTTTAAAATTGATTTTTGATGGTTTGAGGCGTTGCGCCACAAAAGTAATGAGCACTAATGTCAATGATATTGGACAGAAATTCATTTTAGCTTTATTTCGTGTCCAGTGCAATTCTGCTAAGCCTTGAACCATCGAAGTCCTGTTATTAACTTGCTGGTAATCTAACACTTGGGAACAGCAAACAGAAGTGATAAAAGCACAGGTTGGTCAGCACCTCAAGGCTACCTTCTTTTTTTCCCCCCTGCCCCCACCCCAATAGCTATAATTCAATTTCCAATTTTATTTTGCATTAGGCTCGTTATTTTACAGTTATTCTCTTTTCTGCTTAACAGTGCCATCTGGAGGTTATGAAAGAAGTGAAGGGACCAGAAATAATAAATCAGAAAGACGCCCCTTAAACAACAGGTACAGGAACTTGGCAGCGCAAACATGTCGATGCTGAGTCAACCTGTGAACTGAAATATGGGTTTTGTTCACCCACATGCCCTAAAATCATCTTTCCCCCAAGCTTTTTATTATGAAATAAACCGTGGGGCTCTAATATTTTTTGCATTAAGAGAGTCTACTACTTGAAATGTATAGTAAGCCCCGGGGGTTATGTTCTGGGAATCATGCCTAATGTCAAAATCACCTTAAAAGACCTTGGGTGCAATGGTGGGAAGGACTGCCAAAGTCTTTTTTCCTGGATGCCTGTGCCCTATTTTTATTATTATTGCCAGGCGCATAAATCTAAATGTGCACAAGTTAAATGCTGGGATAGCTCAGTCAGTAAAGCATCAGACTCTTAATCTCAGGGTCACAGTTTCTAGGGCTGGGCGATATCTGGTTTTCAACATTGTTATATATCACCAGCTAAACATCAGGATATACCGATATATCACAATGTCTGAATGAAGGATGGAGTTATGTAGAGGCATTGGCTGGCTTCAGAGTTTTTCCCGCATTGTGATTTTTGCTTAGCAGGTACACACACACACACACACACACACACACACACACCAACCATGTTTTGCAATATATTTCCAGGTCAAAAATTATGAAACCGGTATCACAGTATAGACTTCAAACCAGTTTTGGGTAATATATGATGCCCAGCACTAGGGGGTTCAAGCCCCACATTGGGCAAAAGATTCCTGCATTGCAGGGGGCTGGACTAGATGACCCTTGGGTCCCTTACAACTCTACAATTCTAGGATCCTAAGTTGCAGGCTTGCTGCAGAGCTAACCACAAGTAGATGTAAATGTCTTGCTTGCCTGCCTCATATCTTGAGAGGAACACAGCACATGCGAGAAGGGGTTCTGCATGCATGCTACTGTAGGCACATCTGAGGGGAGATCCAGGCCCAGACAGGATCTCCCCTTTGCCTGGAGGGTCTCTACATGTATAGCCCCCCTTTGGCATGCATACAAGGTGGGAGAAAGGACCACCCTTTATATCAGCAGTGAGGGTTGGCAGGGATAGCCAACGCAGTCAATTCTCCTTCTGCATTCTATCAGCACAAAGGGGGTTGTCTAAACTGTGGTCTAAGCCACTGAGCCTCTTGGGCTTGCCGATCAGAAGGTTGGTGGTTCAAATCCTCGCAACGGAGTGCGCTCCCATTGCTCTGTCCCAGCTCCTGCCAACCTAGCAGTTCAAAAGCACACCGGTGCAAGTAGATAACTAGGTACCACTGCAGCGGGAAGGTAAATGGGGTTTCCGTGCACTCTGGTTTCTGTCATGGTGTCCCATTGCACGAGAAGCAGTTTCATACTAGCCACATGACCTGGAAAGCTGTCTGTGGACAAACGCCGGCTCCCTTGGTCTGAAAGCAAGATGAGCACCGCACCCCATAGTTGCCTTTGACTGGACGCAACTGTCCAAGGGTACTTTACCTTTTTTTTAAAAAAAAAAACTGGCTGATGGGAGCAGGATATCTTTCAAGGAAAACACCCCAGGGCAAGAAACTGGGAGAAAGAGGGCTAAATTTTCACACTGCAGTTTGACGTTACCAGCCAAATCCAAAATGGCAACACCTGCAGAGCACCTGAATTTACAGAACAACAAATAGATTTATATGAGGCTTCAATGCTCTTATTAAAGTGGGATACAGTCAAAGGGTTTTACAGATTTTACATTTTCGTATACACCTGTATGGACCCATGAAGGGCCTGAGGCCTGCTTAGTGGCCGCACTCTTCCCTACCTAGTGGTGGAAGGGAAGACCAGTCTACGCATGCTCAGAGGCACTCTCTGTTGCTTCTTATATTTGTGGGTCAAGATCCTGGCTCACATGAAGCTTGGAGCATTTGCATACAAAGAGGCTTTTAAGATCCTAATCTCTGCTGGAACGGGAGCCTAAACCCACATTTTGGCTCCTCCAAAGAACAGTTTGTGCATAAAGTAATCTCTGCGATATTTGCTTTTAGACCATCCGCAGAGGGCTCAGGATGCGCGAATCAGAATGAATTCGTCCTCCCCAAGCTAAAAACAAGTATGTTTTAATAAAGGCAAAACATGTGGTTGGTCTTGTTTGGACAGAGGCCAAAATCTGGTTCTTTTCAACATGATTTTATTAGGTATATTACACACTGTTCTGTTGGAGGAGAGCATATGGCTGAGCAGCGCAACTTAATCCTAACTAAAGATTTCCTGTATCTTCTGTAACCCAATATAGTGACAGATGCAGGCCTGCATGTGTGCAGAAGGTTAACACTCTGATTTTGTTTTCAACAAATTTACTCAGCCCATTTACATCATATTACGATGTGAAGGCAGTGGAAGGGAGGGAGCGGAGGAGGAGGAGGAGGCGAAACAAGACCGCAGAAACAAGCAAACACAGCCTGTGTTCTGGTGCCCTCTATTGAATGCACACACATAGATGTTTCAGCAGGAATCTTCGCGAAACGGAGGCTGCAATAAAGTTTACCAAAAAATAAATGCAAAAAATAATAATAAAAGAATATTTTTAACAAAATTGAAAACTGAAATGAGCTTTCCATGTGTAAAAAAAGGTAGCGTACAAATTACATGTATGTTTTCAGGGTCTATTGTACTGACACCACCTAGAAAGAGAGAGAAAAATTCTTCCAGAGAATTGAGGCAATCCTAGAACTGTAGAATTGGAAGGCCCCACATGTCATCTAGTCCACCCCCTACGACGCAAGAAACTTTGGCCCTGCATGGTTCTCGAACCCACAACCCTTAGATCAAGGGTCTCATGCTCTACTGAGAATAAGGGGTTCTAACAGCCATTGGTTGAAAAAGCATGAAACGACTTCCAGTTCTGGAAGTTTCATTTCATATTTATTGGAGAATTGATTTGTTTTCTATTTGGAGTGTACTGTTTGGATCATTCCAGTGTCTTGTACACAGTGTACCTTGTTTGTTATTATATAGTGGCCATGGTAGGTTTTGTTTCTGTTTGCTTGTTCCACTTAATATCTTAATTCTTTCCTGTGACTTTGTCATTTTGTTGCCGACATTGGAAAACCCCTTCTTGGTTTTGTTGCATTTACAAATGCATTCTTTCGTAGTTATCTCATGGAAAAGAAAACAATAACAGCCATCCTTGTAGTTTAGGGGAGAATTTGGGTTACTGCCATTTTTGTTTTAAAATCCAAAATTTTCCCTGAGGTGGTTAATAGCAAGAAATCCAAGAAAGGGTGTTTGCAGAGGGGTTCTGACTGCAGGACCCCGATTTATGAAACAGTATCCCCATGCAGTGCCAAATTTATGTAGAAGCTAAACAAGCTTAGGGCCCCACTCGCTAGGGGGGGCCACAAAAAAGTTTAAAGGGGGGGGAACTGGATGTATATTTCCAAAATATAAGATAAAAAACAAATAAAATAAAACCTCCATACAGCAACAGTGTTTTGCATTGTGTATGGACCTATTAGGGCCATAAATTACGGTATAGCATGTATTCAACACAAAAAACAGCGACAATTTGCTTCCTCAACCTCGGCCCTCCAGATGTTTTTGGCCTGCAACTCCCATGATCCCTAGCTAGCAGGACCAGTGGGTGCTGGGAATTGTAGTCTCAAAATACCTGGAGGGCAGAGATTGAGGAAGCCTGGCTTAGGGCCTCATCAAACCTAAATCTGGCCCTGTCCCCATGATGTTGTGGGCATTAAATTCCAGTACACATTCCACAACCCCCTATGTTATGCGGACTCACTCACTCTTTCTGCAGAAAATCTGGTACATTTTTTAAAAAAACTGTTGTCACTCTCAGCAATGGGCAGCACCGTAATGGGGGGGGGGTTTTGCCCAGGTGAAACCTCCAGGAGCACCCTTGAGCCTCCGTGTGTGTGTGTATGTGTACAGAAATGTTTTTTTGGGGGGGGGGAGAAGTAAAGCCTAGTTTTGCCTCTGGCAACAGGTATTCTTGGCTTGCTCCTCTGCCCTCTCTCCCATGCCAGCAGGCAGCAGGCAGTATAATCATGCCAGAAAGAGCAGTGCTGGGCCTACCTAAGCTTCCACAACATTGGTGGTGGTGTGTGGGGGGGGTCTTCTTTCATCCCCTTCCCTTAGGAAGGGCGGTTTCCTTTCATTTGCTCCAATAAATGGAGACGACTCCCATAAGAGGCCAGAGTTCACACTGTCAACTACTTCATAGACTGTGCATCTGTTCAAGGAGGGTAGATGTACCATCCTAGTCAGGGCCTGGACTTACGGTTTGGCATACATTCTAGTCAGGAACCTCTCCCTTTCCTCCCTCTCCTCAAATGCAGGGGGGGGGCACAGAAAGTTGGAACTCAAACCCTAGGCTGCTTTTTTGCTGCCCTCCTCCGTGTTTCCAGAGATTCAGGCCATAAGCAGCTTCTGGCACCGAAACAGCCACGGCTATTTATAAAAGCTGCAGACCGTTTTATGTCGGTGCTGCGCTGGCTCTGCAGAGAGAGACAAAAAGCCTGCGCGTAAAAATTAATTAATTGGGAGTGCCTGCTCGTTCACTTTAATAAAAACCCAGCCTCTGGTTTAGATTTTCCAAGTAGGAGAACAGAGCATGTCCAATGTTGAGGGACATGCTCTGCCCCTTCCCTCAAGATTCTGGACAGGGCATGCTCAGATTCCACTCGCCAGGAAAGCTGCAGGACTCTGAACACCTTTAGCTCCTCTGAAACGTAAGGAGCTGCCTTTCTACCCATTTAGTTCTTCTGTCTCCTCAGGGGTCCAGGCAGGGGGCAGGGATTGAAACCAGGGACCTTTGGCAAGCAGGGAACCTCTGTCCACAAGCCCGCAAACCTCAACTGTGGGAACATTTGATCCAACCCCGCACAATAATTTAAAGCTATATTCACTGTAGAAAAAAAAACAGTCTGCATAGTTGTCTCACGAATACAGGTATCCCTAATGCTATTCAGTCTTGTACGTATTTCTAGGGGTGAGCAACTGAGGGCCCCTAGGGTAAATCCAGGGATGTTTTGTGGCCCTCAGTTGACTGTGGCACTGAAAAAAAGGTTTTGTGGGTGCAGAAATGGCTTGTGAGCAGGAAATTTAGATGGGGTGGAGGTCCTGATCTCAAAAGTGGCACAATTTGGGTGCCCAAGAAGGCCACATAATTGCACTACGCAATTCAGAGGCTATTCTTATGTGAGTGAGGCTTCTTAATTCTAATTTAGGAATGTGCTTTCAATTTTGCTGTTGGCTGTAGTACAGTGGTGCCTCGCAAGACGAAATTAATCCGTTCCGTGAGGCTCTTCGTATAGCGGTTTTTTCGTCTTGCGAAGCAAGCCCATTGACAGCTTAGCGGATTAGCGCTACAGCTGTCAAGCGGCTTCCAGCGATCAGCTGTTAAGCGGCTTATCAGCGGAACAGCTGATAAGCGGCTTAGCGGCTTAAGAAAAGGGCGGAAAAAGCGGAAAAAACCCGCGGGGGGATGCAAGATTTTTTTCGTCTTGCGAAGCAACCCCATAGGGGAATTCGTTTTGCGAAGCGCCTCCAAAACGGAAAACCCTTTCGTCTAGCGGGTTTTTCGTCTTGCGAGGCGTTCGTCTTGCGGGGCACCACTGTAGTTCTCTTACATCTCTGGGCTAAAATCGGTATGTTTATTTTGAGCATTTCTTCCCTTTCCAGGGAATTTGCACCTTGAAAAGGCTGGGAATCCCTTATTTATGAATTATGCTCCATTACACAATGCAACTCTCTCCTCTTCCATCTTCCTGCTCAACCCACGAGCCAAGGAACATAAATACAGGATCCCACACCCCTCACTACACATTGCACAGATGGGGGATTCCCCAGCCTTTCCAGTTTGCGACACCCCAAGGCAGATCCTCCATCAGACGATCAGCGCACTGATGTTTATGTGGCCACAGGATGGAAGGGAATGCTTGTATAAACACTGTAACAGGAGCTATAATCCTAGCTGTTTCTCCCAGACGTTATAAATCCTGCTTATGAATAAGAGTCCTCTGCGCCAGTAAAAAATGGCAGCTGCAGGCAATGAAAGTACATCAGGGCTCTCCCTCACTGGATCTTTCCTAGGTAATCTCACTGCAGTGAAGAAAAATTATGGGAAGCTTTATGGGACAGGATAGAAGCTAAAGGTGTGGAGGGGACAGGGGAGCAAATATGAAATGAGGTTTATTTTGGCAAAAATAAACTGTTTTGAGCATGCCAATAGCAAAAAAAAAAATGAATGTAGTTATATAGCATTATGACAAGACAGTGCTATTCGCAGCCTCTAATACCAATAATACAATACAGTCGTACCTTCGTTCTCGAATGCCTTGGTACTCATACGTTTTGGCTCCCGAACGCTGAAAATCCAGAAGTGTACTGGTTTTCAAACATTTTCAGAAGCCGAACACCTGAAGCGGCTTCCGCTTGAGTGCAGGAGGCTTCTGCAGCCAATAAGAAGCTGTGCCTTGGTTTTCGAATGGTTTCAGGAGTCGTACAGACTCCTGGGATGGATTGAGTTCGAGAACCAAGGTTCCACTGTATTAGAATAGGATTGTTTTTACAGCTGAAAGAAGTGTTGGCCCATAGACCTGAACAAGATTCTTTTTAACTGCTGAACAGCCATCAATAATGGATTGGTCATGTGAACAGGGGTTGGTGAATGGATTTACAATCGTCGTAATTTTATATAAGAACATATGGGGAGCTCTGGTGCCGGATGTATGTATAAGCTAAACAAGCTATAGCTTAGGGCCCCGCTCTCTTGGGGGGCCCAAAAAAATTTAAAGGGAAAAAAACCTGGATGTGCATTTCCAAAATGTAAGTTCAACAATTACTTTGATAAAATACTACTTTGTTATGTGCAAATGGCTTGAGATACCTATTAGCTCCATAAATTACCATGTAGCATATATTCAACACAAAAAACAGCGACAATTTGTTGTGACAAAGGACAGGTGGACATATAAAGGGCTCCATTACCTTCAGTAGCTTAGGGCCTCATCGAACCTAAATCTGGCCCTGCCAGCATCCCATTCTCTCAGTGGCCAAACAGATGGCCACTGTAGAGGAAGCCTGTAGACAGGATGTGACCATTAGGGCCACTGTGGACTTAATGGTCTTATAGTGTTAAGCAGCTCTGTTAAGCAGAGTCCTAGACGTCTGCCCCAAGTCTGACCATAGTGGCACCACTGATTTTCAAGAGGTTTACTAATCGATTTCACCATTCCAAAGGAGAAGGTTCGACAGCAGCTGCATGCTTGCTGGACACAACCAAAATGATCACAGAGATGAAGCAACCCCCCTATGAGAAACTTGGGAACTCAGGAAACTTGGGTCTCCAGCTGTTTTTTGGACTACAACTCCCATCACCCCTAGCTAGCAAGACCAGTGGTCAGGGATGATGGGAACTGTAATCCAGAAACAGCTGGAGGCCCCAGTTTGGGAAACACTGGTTTAGAGAAAAGTTAACACCATAGACCTTTATAACATTATGCCTGGCATGCAGAAGGAGGGCAGAGAAGAGTTTTTCTCCCTCTCTCACAACCCTGGAACTCAAGGAAAGCCAAAGAAGCTGCAGGCTGGAAGATTCAGAACTGAGAGTACAGCTTCACACAGTGTATAGTTGAGCTGTGGAACTCATTGCCACAGGAGGCGATGTTGGACAAAATCATACAGAATAAAGCTTTCAATGGCTACAACCAATGATGGCTTGGCTCTGCCTCCACAATCAGAGCCAGCAACGCTTCTGAATACCACTGGCTGGAAGCCACCGAAGAGGAGAGTGTGGGTCTTGTGTTCGGGTCCTGCTTGGCGGTTTCCCACAGGCATCCGGTCGGCTACTGTGAGAACAGGATGCTAGACTGGATGGGCTACTGGCCTGATCCAGCACGTTTGCCTTATGTTCTTATGAAATCTGAGGACTATGCTTCTAATTTGCAGGTACATTAAAAAAGCAATTATAATAGAAGGTTGAGAAGGTGATTAAAGAAGAATGACGTAATAACATCAGGAATGTAATGGACATATATCTTTGTAACGGGAGTGGGAAACCTATTTTGGGGGGGGGAATGTATTAAATTTAAATAATTTGGATGGATTTGTTAAAATGTGGAAAACTAATAAAAATTGATATTTAAAAAAGAGCAATTATTGCCATGAAACTCCCATTGATGCTGCAATCCTAATCACAACACAATAAATACCGAACACAATACAGTACCAAACACAATACATACGCTGCCTCTTTATTTAAGTAAGGCTTTAATATTCTATGTGCTGCAAAAAAGGACAATTTAAGCCTCTTGCCTATTTTACGTCTGTTGAGCTTGCACCAGAGAGTGGCAATTTAGTTCCTTCACCGTATCACATTTCAAGAAAAACATACATACACGCAGTGCTGCTTCAAAGGGTAAAAGGGGGAGCGGATCCCAGAGTAAACAAAACGTTACAGGAATGGAGACAGAGTGTGCTCAGCATCTCAGCTACATTATGCAGCCCCTTACCTGGGAGCTTGTGCAAATGCACAACTGTGGCCACAAGGTGGCTGTCGTGCACAAGGGATGAGGGCCCCGGAAATTAATGACCTCATTAAAACAAGAAAACCACCAAACGGGAAGAAGAAGAAGAAACAAGCGCACTCACTTTTGGAGGAACTGCTGCAAGCCTTGTCGGCGCTGGTCCACGTGTTGGGGGTTATTGGTGTTGAAAAAGGGCGTTCGGGCTGGAAGTTCTGGCAGTTGTCTTTAAAACACACACACAAACCAGAAAGCGTGAGTAGCCCAAAATGAAAAACATGAATAAAAATGCTTTTGTTAAAAGCGGGGCTTTTTTTTCAGCCGGAACTCAAGTTTCAGCACCTCTTAGGTGGGCGCCGTTGCCATTATAAGAGAACAAGGGAGGCATTCCTGGTGAACACCTTCGTTTCTAGATAAATAGCACTGGTGAACTCAGATGGAGAAAAATGAAACAATACTGACTTGGGATTTCTATGGGCAACGACTTAACACCTGGCATAGCTAATAGCCACACACTTTGACAGCAAACTTCAGAGTTGCAGCCATGTTCGCTTGTTGTGGCAAAAGCTATGAACCATTTGGGGGCAAGCTAATATTAGCTGATTAACACTGCACCAACAGCTTCCATGGGCTACTACACTCTCCTTCATTTGATACATGAAGTGTTAGATGGTGGTATCTCTCCTATCCTTTACTCCTCCCTCCCTCAGCAATTAGGGTTTTTTTTTACATCGCTATCTCAGCTTTTTTCATCTTGGAAAACAAGGTGACATATGTTTGGTTCCCAGGCATGGTCCATGCAGGCACTGACCCAGACCTCTTGGCTTCCATGACGTGGTGGCCATATGTGCTTTCAAGACCATAGTTTCACGGGGCGAGGAGTGTTCTGAATGTGCTATCTGTGTGATGACTAAAGCCAGCTTCCTAAGAACAGTAGCTCGATTCAGACAGCACACAAAGCCATAGTTAAGAGAGCTCAGATATGGCTTGGTGCGATGTCTGAATTGACAAACTACGGCCAGCAAATGAGAATGAACAGCTTGTTCGTGATTAAAAGGTAAAGGACCCCTGACAGTTAAGTCCAGTCACAGACAACTCTGGGGTTGCGACGCTCATTTCGCTTTACTGGCCGAGGGAGCCAGCATTTGTCTGCAGACAGTTTTTCCGGGTCATGTGACCAGCATGACTAAGCCGCTTAGGCAAAACCAGAGCAGCGCACGGAAACACCGTTTACCTTCCCGCCAGAGTGGTACCTATTTATCTACATGCACCGGCGTGCTTTCGAACTGCTAGGTTGGCAGGAGCTGGGACAGAACAATCCCCCTGTCGGGGGGATTCAAACTGCCGACCTTCTGATCGGCAAGCCCAAGGCTCAGTGGTTTACACCACAGTACCCACACTAAACTGGGATTGCATGTGCATTGCTGAACGGGTGGGTATCCTTCTCATGTATGACTGATGTTGTAGCTTCCTCTGTCCCTCGTCCACAAAATGTTCTCCTTCCTTTGTGCCATATATGTTAAGTTGTTCTGGCAGAGGCCTGTCTGTTTTAATTATTTGCCAGGCACTTAGCAAAACGTTCAGTATCCTTTACCTTGCACAGCACTTAGCAAAACGTCAAGGACTTCATAAATAATACAGGATATTATTAATAGCACAAGAGACTTGGGAAAGGCAGAGGTACTACAGGGATGGTCTGAATGGAAGCCTTTGCCTCCCTCTTCTCCACGTTCCCTACCCTGCAATCATATAACACTGATTATTGGTGCAGGGTCGGTCCAAGATATTTTGCTGCCCAAGGAAAAGGACAAGGAAAAGCCCTGCACATCCTGCATGCAATAGCCAACTGAACTGGTATCTGAATCTTATTTCAACACTGGAAACAGAGCACGCCCTTCATTGCCCTGAGGGAAGCAGGCTAGGGGGCAAGGCAAGTGCCACACACAGCACAGCCTCTAGCATTTTATTGCCATTCCTCCACCCCAACATCTCCTGTGCTGAGGGAGCTGCTTCACTCTGTCTATTAGTAGGGCCGGTCCTGAGAAGGAGGCAAGAAAGATCAAGCGCTTCTTCTCCTCCACAGCACTAGATCAAGGCTATATTTCCTATTCCTCTTTCAGAAAAAGAATGAGGTTTTTAACCTACCCTCTGGGAGAGGGAAAAGGCTAGGTGTACGCTTTAATAAAGCGAGTTTCAGAAACATTTGGACACTGACTCACATTAGCGCTGCGTTACTTTGAAGTCTCTGGCGAAGCCACACGAATTCTCGAAAGCGCCGCCGGACGCAAGACGTTTTCCTCGTAAAGCACATGCTGTTTGTCTGTAAAGAAACAGGACTTGTTCACCGTGACTCGAAGATACACCACCTTCCCAATACCCAGGAACTTTGTTGTTTGCATCCATCCAATGGAGTGTGCCTCTGGGGGTGAAGTCAAAACTGCTGAACTAGCGGCAGTAAAGTGACCTTCCTGGGAAGCAAACCTGGGCAGAGTGTATGTAGGTCCTAGTCAGCCCACATGACAAGACCTTGGGCCTCGCTGATGTGGTCCAAAGGAAAGCAGCACAATATGTCCGGCACCAGCTTAGCTTCAGAAGTTGCCGGAAGGAGGAGTGCAAGGCATGGTGAGGTAGCAAATGCTCAGCAGGCCCTTTTCTTAACCGCAGGCCTCTGTGCCACCTAACAAGTGCCTTCTAAAACTGCCAGAATAGTGCAAATTGGTGGAGCTGCAACTCAAGTGGAAAACGTGGAGGTTTCAGCCGATGTACTTGCCACGGCCTAGAAATCCCCTTGATCCCAAAGAGGATTTTAGTTCCCAGACCAGAATCTGCAAACCCCGTCCCAAACAATCCACAGTTAAAAAGAGAATCCAGGAGAACCTTGAATCAGATCGCGGGAACATCTTTGCGTGTGACTGCCAAGTTAAAATAATTATCATCTAAAGCACAAGGCCATGTTTCCATCACAGTTCTTTTGATACATGCAATGTTTGAGGAAGACTGTGGATGCTGTTGTGTGTAGCAACAGAACCAAACTATTAAAGCCTACATTTTTATTTAAAGCCCATGCAACATCCTGATTCTTACTCCTAGAAGTCTAAGTGCTTCCCTATGTCTCCACCAATGCCCTTATCCTGCTCCATTAAATACAATGCAATTATCACGGATGCCGGTGATAGCTGCTGCACGAGACCAAGTCAGTCACCCAACTGCTGCCTGAAAGATAAAATGCATCACCTGCTCATGAAACTATGCCCCGTGTTATCACTCACGTGATTGCTTTTCCTAGTCTCACTAGCGTACTGGATTAAATCAAGAAGATTATTTCTCCTTACTTATCAAAGCTCCAGACCACAGGGAGAAAGGAAGGGTTAGGATTATTCTCCAAACTGCAGCTTGAACAATCAGAAATGACACTTCTGTGCATAATGCTACACTTCCTTTCCACCCAATTTATGCCAAGAAATCAGATCTGGGCAAGTTGTAATTTGCACAAACCAGGAGCGGATGAAAAGAACTGACATGTGGGAAAAGAGCAGGTATGTGGATTCAGACAAGAGGGTGAAATTTCAAAGGGTGGCTGCAGCCTTCAGACTTGGCCATTACATCTGAAGCAGGTAAAACTAGGGTACAGGATTCAATATCCACCCAATAATAAACTGCCTTAGCAAAAATATCAAGTTATTCAAAATAGCACTCCCCCCAGTGTGGGCCAGGAGTAAGTCCCTATGTACTTAAATAAAACTGCCTGTGTTTCAGTAGGGAATAATTACACTCCCAAGGACTCTAAATGTATTCTTTTTAACTTCAGATACCTTTCTGCATCTGAAGAAAGGTGGTGGCTTCTCCACCACTGGAGGTTTTTAAACAGAGGTTGAGGGGTCATCTATCAGGCAAAGGGCCTTCTCAGTAGTGGTGCCCGCCCTGTGGAACGCCCTCCCATCAGATGCCAAGGAAATAAACAACCATCTGACTTTTAGAAGACATCTGAAGGCAGCCCTGTTTAGGGAAGTTTTGATGTTTGATGTTTTAATGTTTTGATGTCAGATGTATCCTAAAAGCCAGATAGTTTCCTGTAACGTCACTTCTCACAGTGAGGGAACCGCTAGAAGGCCCTCGGTGCTGGACCTCAGTGTCCGGGCTGAACGATGGGGGTGGAGACGCTCCTTAAGGTATACTGGGCAGAGGCATAATTGGCACTTTCGTAGAAAACATCACAAGGCAGCACGCAGACTAAAAACACAGCATTGCAATAAAAAATGTCAGACACCATTGGGTTAAGAACTGGCTGGCAGGGGCCCTTTCTGGATTGTATGGTCAAACTTCTACTGCCAAGGAGTTCCGCAGGTCAGAGCCTGCCACATTAAAGGCTTGAGACCACAGCTAAACCTCAAGGGCATGTGGAAACACCAAAAGCATTGCATCAGAGCTGATAACCAGGGAAAGGATCGTGTGTGTCAAGACACTGACCACAACAGTTCTGTCTCTCCTTTATTTTTTTTATTTTCCTTCTCCTGCTGCCACCAAAATGGGTGGAATTGGGAGGGAAGGTGACAGAAAAACGGGCTTGAGGGGCTGATCAGACCCCTGAACTGGGGCTTAGCGACCCCCCCACACACACACATCAGTTTAAAGACATCACTTGTCTCATGCGCTGTAAGGCACAGTTTGCATAAGTATACAGTGATCGAAGGACATGGGCAAAAGTGCTGCAAAAGCAATTTCCCTGTAGCTGGTGTACTTACATGAATGAAGATCTCATAGTCTATATGTGAATGCCAGGAGTCTTCCTTTTTTATCCGAGGGTCTCGCACCAAGACCGTGACAAATTCCTGCAAGCGCATAATAATGAAAAAGTGGTGAATATGCAAGTTAAGAATCCTTCTTCTAAGAGAGTTTTGAAGGAGGCCGTTCCCAAGCCACTTCTGTTATTGTTAGCCAATGTCACAGACTTTAAATAAGGGCTCCGGAGGGGGGGAGAAATAAGGAAGCAAAATGAAAAGCCATGACTCATCCTGCCTGTGGCACATGTCCGGAAAAACTACTTGTCAGCTCGCCAAAGGGGAATTTCTAAATTGAATAATGCAGTGTATTTCCAGCGAACCAATGTGTGATTATTAAGCTACAGTTTCAGGAATTTTCTGTCCGGTTTATGCAGGCAACAGCTGCCGCCGAACAGGTGGGGAGTCTCCTTAGAAAAGCCCACCTGTGTCGCTATTGCTGAGCAAACAATTTAAGAAGAATGAAACTCAAAGGAGCAGAGAGTGCCCTCGGTTGACACTGCAAAGCAGTGGCTTAAAAGCATTTGTTCAAACAGAAGCATTTGTTCAAAGGAACAAGACCCAAATTCTTCTAAGATGAGGATTAGCTCTCCCCTGGCCATAGCTCAGTGGTTTGTGGGGGAAAGCTGCAGCTCAGTGATAGATCACACACAGAAGGTCCCAGGTTCACTCCCTGCCATCACAAGACAGGACCGGGAAATATACCTGTCTGAAACCCAGTAGAGCTGATGACAGTGTAGGCAACACTGAGCTAGATCAATCAGCGCTCTGACTCTGCATAAGGAAGCTTCCAATAAGTATTCTTATGCCCCAGGTGCATAATATATGTGCCATGTTGCACGTCCGAGTCATTCCCATCCTGTGCATAGCACCAGTGCCCACATGACAATGAGCAGATCTAGTTAAGTGGAGCCTTCTTTCATAGGCACTGACATATGTGGTAAAAGGTAAAGGATGCCTGGATGGTTAAGTCCAGTCAAAGGCGACTACGGGGTTGTGGTGCTCATCTCGCTTTTGGGTCGAGGGAGCCGGCATTTGTCCACAGACAGCTTTCCAGGTCATGTGGCCAGCATGACTAAGCTGCTTCTGGCGCAACGGAACAGAGTGACGGAAACCAGAGAACACAGAAACACTGTCACAGCAGTACCTATTTATCTACTTGCACTGGTGTGCTTTCAAACTGCTAGGTTGGCAGGAGCTGGGACAGAGCAACAGGAGCTCAGCCCATCGTAGGGATTTGAACTGCCGACCTTCTGATTGGCAAGCCCAAGAGGCTCAGTGGTTTAGACCACAGTATGCCCTGATTCACAAAGCTTAATGCTCATTAAGTCAATCAGGCCATTCACACATACCATTTAAACAGTAATAACAAAGCAGGTGCATGCAAAATACTTTGAACCATACTGAAATATCATTAAAATTATTCTATTACTACTGATCAACATGTATTAACATTCATTATCATCTGAAATGGCAAGTGTCTTCCACCTCCATACAGCCAATGGAACAAATTTCACAGTCCTAAATGTCACATAATAATCTTCTCTGGCCAATACACATTGATGATGATGATGGTGGTAGTGATGATGATGATGATTTATAAATCACGCGTCATCCAAAGATCTCAAAGCAGTTCACAAGATAAAAATACAGAAAGAATGCTGAAAGGAGAGCTGTTATTAGTAATTCCAACACTAAGGAGCTCAAGGTAGCAGATCCTCAGATCTCAATAGAAAGGACACCCCAATAAAAAGCGTACCAGATCCTCTATTTTTGGTGATCCAGAATGGCAATGCTGAGCCGGCCCATACTGAACCCCATAACATTTGTTAAAACTCCATCAACTGTACAGAATTTAGCCCCTTTGGTGAAAAGCCATCTCAGCTCCTGTGAGCAAGTAAGAGGCTGGTACAGAGGCAGTTCCCCAGGAAAGGGCAATATAAATTCCGTTGAAATTTACGGAGGTCTTGGAGGGGTAAGGCACCATCTGCTTCTAGATCAGACACAGGCAAACTCAGCCCTCCAGATGTTTTGAGACTACAATTCTCATCATCCCTGACCACTGGTCCTGTTAGCTAGGGATGATGGGAGTTGTAGTCCCAAAGCATCTGGAGGGCCGCGTTTGCCTATGCCTGTTCTAGATGCTACCATTCCCCTCTGGGTTTCCATCCCCACACACCTTTCCGGGCCACAGTTTGAGGAAAAACCCAGTGAAAAACAGATTCCTTTCAGCGCATGAAAACGTTATCCATATTCTCATATCAGGGCGAAGTCCATTCTTTGAGCTTTGAGTTTAGTGCTCAAACCTACCAGTCTGTGGATATAATTGCTCACCCACAAATTGCCTCATTGAAGAAAACAAAAGATAATTGGGATGTGTGTGGTTGAGGGAGCAGGAGATCAAAAGAAACCTTTGCCTGGAGGCCACAGACTTTTAGTTAATCTTGGGAGGCCCAACCTTTTTATTTAAATGATCTGGCTTCATGTTATCTAAAGGGAAAGTCCAGGTGAGGCAAGAGGGGAAATTCAACTTTTATTTACATGACAAACCAGAACACTGTCAAAGGCTTCTATGCCCTTTCCCCAGCACAATGAAATGAAATGAAATGAAATGAAATGAAATGAAATGAAATGAAATGAAATGAAATGAAATGAAATGAAATGAAATGAAATGAAATGAAATGAAATGAAATGAAAGAAAGAAAGAAAGAAAGAAAGAAAGAGAAAGGTATTTTGCTTTTCAAATATAAAACCAATCTGAATGTTAGGCTAATGCTCTAGGTTAACCAAGAAAGTTTCTGCCAAATCATGGTACAGTAGAACCTTGCTTTTCAAATGTAATCCGTTCCGGAAGACCGTTCGACTTCCGAAATGTTTGAAAACCAAGGATCCATGGGTGGTCAGCAAAATCCATTGAAAAAATGGAAAAACATGCAGTGGAAGCCATTCGACTTCCAAGGCACATTCGAAAACAGAAGCGATTAATTCTGGGTTTCCGGCGTTCATGTTCCAAATTGTTCCGCTTCCCAGACACTTGAAAACCAAAGTTTCGCTGTAATGGGCAATGTTTTGGCTTATGACTTACATCCAACTTATAACAGCTCTATTTTTGCACAACACTCTTCCCCCTTACCTGACCTCCCATCATAGGAGTTGCTATGCCTTACCCAAGAGACAGGGAAGGTTAGCATGGGGTCAACCCACCAGTGCTCCTGATGGTGAGATTGCACAACACAGACCCTGCTGCCACCTCGCTCCTCCACCTCTCAGTAAGATACAGCGATGCCAGTGATGGGACGATCAGGTGAGCACTGGCACCCGCCCACCCCACACCGACCACAACTGCATCATAGAGAACAAACCATAGAGCAGAAGAAGCGCAGCCAGCCTTTGCCTTCCTAGACAGGCAGTGCCTTCACCCGCCGGAGGAAGACCCCAATACCACTTGTCAACCTTCGCTATTGCTGTATGAAGTTTTAGCTTGAGTTGAAAAATGCAGGAAACCACACCAGGTAACACATTATGGAAAAACACACAGAGGGATTTTCTCCTTGGAATTTCCCCATTTCATTTCAAAGGGCCCTAGCTAGGTATTTTCTCTCTCATACATGTTGTTTTTATTGCTGGTAGGCTGGGCAGCTTTTTGTTTCTGTATTTACTCTCTCTCTCTGCTTTCTCTCTTACCTTGATCCTTTGTCCTTCTCACTCTCCCATATCCAGTGCTTAAACAAGCAACAGATCTACTTCTTTTTTTAAAGACTACCTTCTTAAGAAATACAACTTTACAGCAAAATCCTACACACGTTTACACAGAAGGAAGTCCTAGTGTGTTTAAAAGGGCTTATACCCTAGTAAATGTGCTTAGGGTCAGGAAATGTGCTTCTCAGGAAGTCTGGGAACAGGACCTGGGTGCAAAAACATTTCTCTCACTTGTAAATTTGCAGCAACTGGTACTCAGTTGTTCTAAGAATTCTAAGGTCTCAAATATAAAACAAGTGATCCTATGTGCACAAGGTAAACACACTTACATATGTATATAAACCACACGTCTGAAATAGCACAGGAGAGCAATCCTGACATCATCTTGACTCTTAACGACCCCAAATATTTCCTCTGACCAAGGACTGGGGAAACCTCTCCTGGTGGTTCTTTTCCCTTACAAATCCTGTCTCTTGAGGGTTTATTTTGTGTATGAATAGGGCCGGTCTGTGATCTGGATTCAAGAACTAAGGTATTTACCATCTCAAAAGAATGGCCGCCTTGGCCAGGTAATGCAATCAGTGACCATTATCCTGACTGATCTTGTCAGACATGTGACAAGCTACAATCTCAAATTTCAGGGAAGATTTTAATGCTTGATTTTGTATTGTGTTTCTACTGTTTTTTGTTGGGAGCAGCCCAGAGTGGCTGGGACAATCCAGTCAGATGGGCGGAATATAAATAATACTATTATTAAACTGTTGTAGCCTGCCTCTTTCTGTAACGTGTGTGATGCTTTGGGTGGTCTTTGGTGAAGGGGCTGGGCAATTTCTAAAGTCTTTAAAAGTCATTAATAATAATAATAATTTTATTGCACACCTTTGTTCGGTGTCTTCACCTCTTTGTAAGGGGGCGGGGGAACTCTATTGCAACAGAAAAAGAAAGATAATGGACTTAGGGGAAACTTAAATCCTTTGATGGAAAGTTGGGCTGTAAAAGCCAACCCCAAATTTTAGCAGTGTCTACTACTGGTATAGTAGATGTCACTGATCATCTTACCTTCTGTGAGATAAAACTCTTTCAAAGCTGTCCAAGCTGGTGGCCCCCACTGTTTACTGTGGGAGCGAATTCTAGAAGTGTTCACAGTAAGAGCAGCAAAGGATTGTTGTGGCTTCTCAAGAGATTAACCAATTCATTGCAGAATCTACTTTTGAGAAGCAACAACCTCCTTTCACCAGATACATGAAAGGGATTTCCAGAAGAGCAGCCAAGTGAGTCTGTGCAGCAAAAAAACAAGAAATAGCTTTTGAGGCACCTAGTCCCATAGACTGCAAGAAGATCAAGCCTATCCATTCTGAAGAAAATCAGCCCTGAGAGCTTACTGGAAGGACAGATCCTGAAGCTGAGGCTCCAATACTTTGGCCATCTCATGAGAAGAGAAGACTCCCTGGAAAAGACCCTGAAGTTGGGAAAGATTGAGGGCACAAGGAGAAGGGGACGACAGAGGACGAGATGGTTGGATAGTGTTCTCGAAGCTACCAACATGAGTTTGACCAAACTGCGGGAGGCAGTGGAAGACAGAAGTGCCTGGCGTGCTCTGGTCTATGGGGTCACAAAGAGTCGGACACGACTAAATGACTAAACAACAACAACAACAAAGTCTAATCAACTGATTGTGCATGTGTTCCACTTCATCAGATGGATGGAATGTTATCCTGAGTTATAGGTACAGACATGGTTTGGGGAGGGGGAAATATTGTGCAAAAAAAAAAAAGGGGAGGTCAGAGGGAAATGAAATGCAGATAATTACGTACTTAATAGTGGGGGTTCACCAAACCCTTCTTGGTGACACAGACATCCTGGCACTGGTAAATCAATTAACATGCTGCCTGTTTGCTAAAAATCTTTGGAAATGGTTCAAGAGGGGTATTAAACAGCTACGCAATATCTTTACTGGGACTACCAAACTGGTCTTCTTGCGGAATCTTGTTGGCTCCCTTTGCTTTCCAGAGCCCAGTTTAAGCACGAGGGAAATGATTTCTAAGATGTTCCTAGAATCATAGACTTGTCGAGTTGGAAGGGACCTCAAGAGTCATCTAATCCAAACCCCTGTAATGCAGGAATCCTACCCACAACCTTCTGGTTAGCAGCCAGACACACTATGTAATAATAATAATAATAATAATAATAATAATAATAATAATAATAATAATAATTTATTATTTATACCCCACCCATCTGGCTGGGTTTCCCCAGCAACTCTAGGCGGCTCCCAAAAGAATATTAATAATAAAAAGTGACAACATCAAACATTAAAAACTTCCCTAAACAGGGCTGCCTTCAGATGTCTTCTAAAAGTCAGACAGTTGTTTATTTCCTTGACATCTGATGGGAGGGCGTTCCACAGGGCGGGCGCCACTATCCTTGGTTCCCTGTAACCTCACTTCTCGCAGTGAGGGAACTGCCAGAAGGCTCTCAGAGTTGGACCTCAGTATCCGGGCTGAATGATGGGGGTGAAGATGCTCCTTCAGGTATACTGGGCCAAGGCTGTTTAGGGCTTTAAAGAACAGCACCAACACTTTGAATTGTGCTGGGAAACGTACTGGGAGCCAATGTAGGTCTTTTAGGACCGGTGCCACAGGGAGTGCTAGTATTACATTTATAATAATGATAGTAATAATTTATTATTTATACCCCGCCCATCTGGCTGGGTTTCTCCAGCCACTTTGGGCGGCTTCCAACAGAATATTAAAATACAATAACCTATTAAACATTAAAAGCTTCCATAAGCCTTTCCTCCAGTGAGCTCAAGATGGTGTACATGGCTCTTCACCCTCCCCTTTTTATCCTCACAATAACCCTGAGAGGTAGGTTCAGCTGAGAGATAGTAGCTGGCTCACTTCATGGCTGAGAAGGGATTTGAACCCTGCACTCCCAGGTCCTAGTCCAGCACTAACAGCTACATCAAACTGGTTCTCTAAACCTTAAGTACACTTGTCATAGAAAAGCCAGCTAGAATGTTTTCATAAAATGAATAGAGAATATATTTGCATTACCTTGGTTGATTATTTTATTTGCCATAAATTACAGTACCTAATATAAAAACGAGGTTTTGCAAATGAACTTAATGGTGGCAATCAGCAATCGGGAGAGGGGGCAGATGTGAGGTGGTATTTTAAATTCTTTGTTACACAAGAGGAATTCCCCTCCTGCCTTGCTTCCCGAGTCTTCTAAGGAAATAGAGGTTAGCACATTATTCCCACTATTGCTACAATGATTTTAGCAAGGCTGTGAAATCCATGAAGGGATAGAGAGAAAGATGGTTGCCATTCTGTGCTTCGAGAAAACCCATGTTCTAGAACAAGCACTCAGAACAACACACACTTTCGTTGAGGAGCTCTCTAGTTGATTATGCATCTATGGCAGAGGTGCAGAAACAATGGCTCTCCTTTTCCTAACAGTCCTAGCCTGGGATGATGGGAGTTGTAGTCCGACAATATCTGAAGGGCCACACAGGTTCCTCAGTGCTGATCTATGACTATAAGCAGCAATAACAGCTAAGTGACAATCTAGAACAATGTTTTGAAAACCTGAGTCTTCAGCTGTTTTTTGAATACATCCCTAGCTAGCTGGACTAGCAGTCAGGGATGATGGGCATTTAGTCCAAAACCAGTTGGAGACCAAAGTTTGGGAAACACTGGACTAGAATGTGAAAATTAGTATTCTATGGCTATACACACACACACACACACTGGAAAAATAATATCAGGAAGAATATTAAATTTGCAGTGAGTAAGCATTATAAGAAATGGAAGAAAGAAGGAAACAACAGATGATACATAGACTTGTGTTTTGCAGATTCATGGAGCTACAAACTACTGAGTAATCTGAGAAACAATTAGCAATGGGGAAAAACAGAACTAGCTGCCACCTTATCTTCCCCTAGCAGCTGAAGAGATATAATAATGGGCAGAGTTATGCACATGAATTGAGCAGACCCAAGTTCAAAACGACTGAGATATGAAACTTTTGGGTAGCCAGGAGAAGTTATTCTCTGCCAACTGAGGCCACACCAAGAAGCCTAGCTTTTGGTACCCTGAAAAATATAATTTCCCCAGGCCATGGCACCTGAGCCCTGGGGAAATTACATTTCCCCCGCCACCTGCTGCAGTGGTGGCCAGGTCAGCGGAAGGGACAGCACAAGGCAGGCTCCAGAAACCGGAAAACTCTTAGTCAGATTTTGGATGATTGGCAGCCAGTTAGAAAATGTGCAGACTCCAGGAGAGGATGCACCTCCACAGGCACATACTTCCACATGTGGCGGGAATGTCCTGAAATCCAACTCTTCTGGACATCAGTCATACAAGAAATATGCAAGATAACTAAGCAAGTATTAGAAGTCACCCCAGAATGGGCCCTACTAAACACCTTCCAAGATAATAATGCCCACTCACATTATAAAGAGCTCATAACCCACCTACTCTCAGCAGACAGAAGCATCATAGTCAGACACTGGAGAGACCCATCAGGAGTTAAGCATGGACCAATGGTATCACATAGTATGGGAAACAGCCTTATTGGAAAAATTAGCCAATACAGCCGTACAGTGGTACCTCGGTTTAAGTACTTAATTCGTTCCAGAGGTCCATTCTTAACCTGAAACTGTTCTTAACCTGAAGCACCACTTTACCTAATGGGGCCTCCCGCTGCCCCCGCATCATGATTTCTGTTCTCATCCTGAAGCAAAGTTCTTAACCCGAGGTACTATTTCTGGGTTAGTGGAGTCTGTAACCTGAAGCATATGTAACCTGAAGCGTATGTAATCCGAGGTACCACTGTACCTTGGTTCTTGAATGGAATCCATTCTGGAAGTCTGTTTGACTTCCGAAAACATTCGAAAACCAAAGCACAGCTTCCAATTGGCTGCAGGAGCTTCATGCACTCACTCGGAAGCCATGGAAGCCGCACTGGATGTTCGGGTTCCAAAGAAAGTTCGCAAACCGGAACACTCACTTCCAGGTTTGCGGCGTTTGGGAGCCAAAACGTTGAAGTCACAAGGCGTTCGAGAACCAAGCTACTATAAACTGAAACTGACATGGGGACAAATAGAAGAAGACGCCTTCACCCCAATATGGTTCCTCTTTAAGCTAATACTGCATGCAACACTAATGTCTCACTACAAACGAAACTGATCTGTAGAAAACACAACTTGAAAAAAAAGACAATGCACGTATTTTTGTAAACTAAGAAATCTTTAAGAAAAAAAATATTTTTTAAAAAGAGAAAATGTGCAGACTTCAGCGCACTCCTAAGATCGCTGGAGGCACAATCTGGAGCAATCCAAACTATTTACTTTTTCTTGTCTTCCTGTTTACCAAGCCCAATTCCCAATCAAGCCAGGGGGTGTTTCTCTACAAAAAAAGTGGGCAAGAAGGGGGGGGGTGTGGACCGCCTAGCATGTTACCAATTGGAGATCAATATATTGGGGGATGGGGTGTGAGAACAGCAGAGCAGAGGGGAAGTGGACTGGCCAGCTACTACCGCAGCCGGCCACTGAAACGGGATGAAGAAGTGGCAGCCCATCTCTCAGCCGTACGAAACTTTTCAATGTGCAATTTTCAAATTTGCTAACTTCCCCCAACTACACCTGCCGTACAAAGAGCAACTCCCTTTGTGGATTCCATGTCAATTATTTCCCCACAAGCTTGCCACTAATGAGCAAGACCTCAAATTAAAAGTGAAAGTTAAAAATTCCTGCTTCCCTCAAAATACAGTAATCTTTTGCAGCCTGGGGACTGTGTTGCCTTGAGGACATTCTGGGAGTTAGGGGCCAGAGGCAAGGGTGGGTGCAGAAAATGTAAATTTCATCTTGGTAGGTTTGTTTTTACAACTCTCTCTTATGAGGCTCTATGACTCTCCCTTATCTTCCTGCCAGACAAGCAAGAAGCATGAGTTCAAGGAGACATTTCAATCAAGCAAAAACACCCAGAGGGCGGAAAGGCTGGGAGGGAGGGGTGTGGCAATAATAATAATTTATACCCCGCCCATTTGGCTGCGTTTCCTCAGCCACTCTGGGCAGCTTCCAACAAAAAAATTAAAATACAATAAAATATCAAACATTTAAAACTTCCCTAAACAGGGCTGCCTTCATATGTCTTCTAAAAGACAGATAGTTGTTTATTTCCTTAACATCTGGTGGGAGGGAGCTCCACAGGGCAGGCGCCACCACTGAGAAGGCCCTCTGCCTGGTTCCCTGTAACCTCACTTCTCACAGTGAGGGAACCGCCAGAAGGCCCTCGGCGCTGGACCTCAGTGTCCGGGCAGAAAGATGGGGGTGGAGACGCTCCTACAGGTATACTGGCTAGAAAGGAGGTGTGGTTTGGAGAAGACCTGGGGCCCGAGATCCCCACCCACTTTAAAAGACAGACAGCTGTTTTTCATTCTAACTTTCATTCACTGAACCAACAGCTCACAATAAATTGGCATTGTTATGTCCCTAACATTAGCCCTAAAGATGCTTAGAAACATCAAGGTGTCGCTCCGTATACAATTATAACCACATTATTTGCCATTAGCAGCATGGGATTTTGGTTCTGTCTCATTGAAACTAAGTGTCCGTTTGGTTTGGGCTCATTAAAAAAATAAAACACCAGGCCCATAAATATACATATTATTTCTACATTTGCTGCTTGCATGAACGAACTACAAATTCTTCTTAATGCCACTGTGCCTCAATTCCAATGCCTTTTTAATGCGAAGATCCATCAGCAATAACGTAACAGGGGTTCTGCATTTTAAAGGCTGTTGGCTGTTGCCTGCCCCCAAACATTTAACAAGGGCAACTTGGAACTCCCACCTTGTGGGCTTATTTGCACACACAAAATTGTTTTGACGAAGGAAACGAAGCTCCTGATTTCCTCTTCGTTAAAGCCCATGTAAGAGCAATGTTGGCGACAATTAGAAGGGCCGCCAATCAGTGGGAGAGCACACACTCAGCCCCCCAAGTCTCCAGTTAGAGGGATGTCAAGAAGTCAAGCTGATAATGACCTGTTCTAGGGGCTACAGACCCTGTCAATCAAAGGAAACAGAACTGATCTACATGAATGAATGGCCTGACTCAGGAGAAGCCAGAGGGTGCACACGCCATGATTGTTCAGAAGCATGAGATGCATTTATTGACAATATTTCCTCTAAGGAGCTTGATGTGATATGCATGGCCCCCTCTTTTATCTTCACAATCCTTTGAGATGCGTTAGGCTGTGAGACAGTAGTTGTGTTCACGCCAAACCGTGGTTTAGTGTGATCACAACTACTGTCTCACACTAAACCATGGTTCAGTGTGAATGAGCTAAGTCCTGGGGGAGGAGTTTGCAGCCCATTTGCTCCTCCCTGGTTGTCCTGGACTGGTTGGATGCAGACGAACCAGCTGGCAAAGACTGAGAGCTTGAGGAGTGGTGGTGGGACAGCAATGAGATGTCAGAGGGAGAAGAGGGAGCAGATTGGGAGGAGGAGGTATGGGAAGCTGAGAGGTAGCAGGGTTTAGTGAGTGGGGGGAAAGTCTGTGGCAGAGAGAAGTCCAGAATGAGAAGCAGGAAAGGAGGGAAGCCAAGAGGCAGAGAAGAGGCCGTCTGGTGAAGAGGCACAGGCATCTCTCCCTCCTGCTGCGACAAGCCTCCCTGGTCTCACAGAACCAGGAGAGGCATGAAAAGAGCAGAGATGTTAGCTTCACGCAGGCGCAATCTCAGATTGCTTGGGTGGGGAAAAGCCTGAAGACGAGGGGAGTTAGGCAGCTGTGGGAAGTTGGGGACCTTCAGTCTCCACAACTGCTTCGGAGATGAGTTGCTGTCTCATTAGGCCTGACCCTCCTGTGCAGATCCTGTTTTTGCTAACGGTCAACTCCAGCATACTTGGTGTAATTTACTGCTGGCTTGCTCCCATCATTGGTCCTTTTAGCTCTACACAGCATAGCAGCTCAGCCAAAGGTTGGCTTAGCAAGAGATCCAAGAATCTGGGATCGCAGTAAAGGTCTCCTCTCCTTAACTACAATCCTTAGGTTGGACGACACTCTGGGTCTAACCTTGGCTTAGCTGCCATGTCACACTGAGCTAAAAGGACCAGGAAGGAGCATAGCAGGAGTCAACTCCTGTCCGGGAGCCAGTCTATACACATGGCTCTTATAAGTCAGAGGTGGGGAACCTTTGGCTGTCCTGAACTACAACTCCCATCAACCTCAGCGACCATGGCCAATGCCCAGGGATGATGAGAGCTGTAGTTCAGCAGCATCTGGAGGGTCAAAGGTCTCCCAAACTTGCTTCCAAGCACTGAGGAACAGCCTATGTCAGCAGAATTGTCTTTCGTTGTGACCCCTGCTTGCAAAAGAGCCAGATACTTGGGACTTCCCCCAGGGGGACTATTTCTGCCATCTCTTCATTCCAGCAATTACACAACCTACTTTGTCTCCTAAGATGCTAACCCAGATATAAGCTGCCTTGTTTACTCAGTGCTGGTTGGTGATATAGTCACACCCAAGGTGAAAGCTGTTCGCTGAATAGTGGGCTGATCAACGCAGAAGCATTTTTGCAGAACATTTCTGCTTTTAGTAGTATAAAACAAAGCTCCATATTTCTAGGAAAACACCCCCTTCCAAACTAAGAAAGCAACACACACACAAATTGAAGCACTTACCTGTTTTTCATGCTTTGGCGTCATCTTGCAAACTGCATGTGAAGTCTATCTAAAAAATAAAAGTGGCAAGCTTAAGTAATTAACATTGAAAATGGATTAGGTAAAGTAAAGGTAAAGGTGCCCCTGCCCGTACGGGCCAGTCTTGACAGACTCTGGGGTTGTGCGCCCATCTCACTCTAGAGGCCAGGGGCCAGCGCTGTCCGGAGACACTTCCGGGTCACGTGGCCAGCGTGACATCGCTGCTCTGGCGAGCCAGAGCCGCACACGGAAATGCCGTTTACCTTCCCGCTGGTAAGCGGTCCCTATTTATCTACTTGCACCCGGAGGTGCTTTCGAACTGCTAGGTTGGCAGGCGCTGGGACCGAGCAGCAGGAGCGCACCCCGCCGCAGGGTTTCGAACCGCCGACCTTTCGATCGGCAAGTCCTAGGCGCTGAGGCTTTAACCCACAGCGCCACCTGCGTCCCTCCTTGCACCCGGTATTCCCAGGCGGTCTCCCATCCAAGTACTAACCAGGCCTGCCCCTGCTTAGCTTCCGAGATCAGATGAGATCGGGCATGTTCAGGGTAGTATGGCCGTAGACTATGGATTAACAACAACAAAAACTACTACTATTGCTACCACTGAGCTATATTGAATGTGATCTTTTTGTCCAAATTGAAATGGGTTCAGAGGAAGGCAACAACAACAAGCAGGGCAACAGAAAGCAATTCTTATGAGCAACAATGGAAAGAACTGAGTATCTTTAGCCTGGAGAAGGAAAGGTTGAAGAAGGAACATGACGGCATTCTTCAAATAGCTGCATGGTTGACACACAGAAGAGGGCACAGACTTGTTCCCTTCTGCCCCAGAGGACAGGGTCAGGTCTAATAGAAGGGTAGATTTGGGTCAAGCACTGGAAGAGCTTCCTGATGGTCTTATTAATGCAGCCTAAAATTGCATTAGCCTTGCAAGGGTAATCAAGAGGTGTGCTTAATTAAGCCTCCCCTGTACCTTTCTAAAGCCTCTTCGGTTATGTTCTGCTTGTGGAAGTTAACTATGGTTCTCTGACACAAGGTAAGGTGCATTGCTGAGAAAAAACTTGTTCCTTGAACTGTGGCAGGATCTACTCCTTATGGGAGGTCAAGGGCACTATGAGGTTCATAGAGGAGAGAAAGAGAGCAACTCTGCCACTTTATAGGATTTCTAGAGCCAAACTACGGTACTTCTCAAATTTCATTCCATGCTCCTGCTAAAGCCGTGCTGTTAAAAAGCATCTTTTAGATGGCTGTTTCTCCCTTGACCACAGATGAGAACACTTCCAAGAAGCCACTTCCCTCATTCATAATAATGAACTGAATTTATTCAGTTTAAGGAAGGTCATTTAAAAAGCGATGTTTACATGGTGCAAAACCCCGCACTGCTTACATATAACTGATCGACACAACCTTGGGCACAGGATCAGGAAGGAATTTCCAAGAGTGACACTTTCTGCAGCAAAAAATGAAAATGAAAGGAACTTGGCACGCCAAGATGTGGCAACCAATTGACTCTTGTTTTCTTTTATTATTTAATGGTGGAAGAAACTTGTGTAACAGTTTGGCAATTCCAAAATAACTCACAATCTTTAAGAAAATACGAGGCAAGGCATTTCCTTCCTCAGTATTCTTATCCCATTGCCCAAAGTTGAGAATCAGGAAGTTCAGCGTGCGCCCAGACAAAGCCTGAAGCAATCACCAAAAGAAGAAAATTTTCACAGTTTTGCAACTTTCTTAGGGAAGACCACAGAATGGGGCTTCCTTTCAACATCAGATGAGCCTGGGAATAGGCCACTTTAAATACTGATCAGCTGTTTTTGAAGCTACATGGCAATTTGGGCAGGACAGAAAGCTTTTCTGCATGAGTCTTCTGTTGTGCTCTTTGCAAATGCGGGCTAAATGCATGTGTACTTAGTAATGAGCTCTGCAGGGATCAAGCACACTCTTGCCCGTTTGCAGCTGGGTGCAGGAGTTAATGAAGTTGAAAGAACAGCATAGGAAAACAGAGGCTTAAAATAAAGTCACGGGTGTTGCGCCGAGAAATGGCTAAGAGCAACAAATGAGAAGGCTGTTGATTCTGTCGTTCGCCTCTTCAGGGGTCCAGCACAAGTAGGGGGGATGAAGGCAGCAGACAGTTATATTCCTGTAAGACAGAGCTTTCCAAACTTTTCATGTTGATGACGCACTTTTTAGACATGCATCATTTCGTGACACAGTAATTCAGTTTTACTAGCCAACCAGAGGTTAAGCTAGGCATAGGCAAACTCGGCCCTCCAGATGTTTTGGGACTACAATTCCCATCATCCCTGACCACTGGTCCTGTTAGCTAGGGATCATGGGAGTTGTAGTCCCAAAACATCTTGGGAGGGCTGAGTTTGCCTATGCCTGGGTTAAACTAACCTCTTTCCAGCCCTCAGAGCTGCGTGGGGAGTGTTCGTGCGACACACCTGAACAATGCAGCCAACACAGTTTGGAAAGGTCTGCTGTAAGAGTCTGGTGTACAGGAGCACCAGAAGAGGTATAAAGTCGGGGTTTTCCAGGAGCAAAGCCAAGGCACAGAGCTGCCCTGCAAGTCGGCTCTCAAAAAGCATGCAGATCTAGGAAATGGGTATTGGACATTCTTAGCACGCAGCAAAAGGGATCTGCTAGGCAGAAATATCCTGCCTATAGGCTTCTCAGAGGCATCTGTTTGGCTATGCTGAAAAACAAGATGCGAGAGACAGTGCGTGGTCTGATGGTTACAGTGTTAGAAACTGAGATTTAAAAGCTGGGAGCCAAATGGCAAATTAAACCTCAGCTTCAGTCACCACAACGGAATGCCTAGGTGCCCCCACAGACCAGCTGTCTTTGGGTGCCGAGCTCCTGCGCAAATCAATTGGCTTGCGCAGAACCAAAAAGCGTGTTTCGTTTGGTGCCGTGCCGCCCCACAAGACAGCTGCCTGGCAGCTGCGCCAGCTAGCCAGATGAAGATGCTAGGGGCCAAAATGTGGTGACCAGACATCTCCAACTCCTTGCAAAAGGCTGCTTGGGCCTGTCATGAAATGTGACTGGCACCCGGTTATTTTCCATCTCTGGATGGCTGAATTAAGGCCCGGGAGACCAGGGTTTGAATCCCCCCTCAGCCATGCAGCTTGCTGTGTGATCTTGAGACAGTCCCTGTTAACATTTCTATTCCACCTTAAGGAGCAGACGTGTGGAACTGTTGCGCGTCACATGTCTGTTTACATTCCAGCACAGCTTGCTGGGAACTTCCATTGTGTGTATAGCTTTTGCTTTTCCCGTTCTCTCTCAGAAGAGGAGAGAGAGAGAGAGAGAGAGAGAGAGAGAGAGAGAGAGAGAGAGAGAGAGAGATATGTTTCTTTGTCCTGATTTATGATTAATAAATCTGTAGTTGTAGTATGCTTTCACAAGCCTCACGCCTATTCTGTGTGCGCAGTTCGCTCTGCTGATAGTGTGCCTGGCTTTGAAGTCCGGGTCACTGATTTACGTCGGAGCAGATGCCAATGGTCTTCGAAGCGGGAAGACTGGAAGGAGACAGCCCAGTTGGGGCTAGCCAGCTGGCCTCCATGCCCTCTGCATGCTGACAGTCCCTGCCTCTCAGCCTAACCTACCCCACAAGGTCATTGTGAGGAGTTTTTTTAAAAAGGGGGGGAGAGAGAGAACCATGTACGTCACCTTCAGGTTCTTGGAAGAAAAGGTGGGGTGTAAATGTACTAAATAAATAAACAGCCTTGATATCAGGCCTCTTCTTCAATGGCCTTCTAAGAGTTTTGAGACAGTTCTCATCGGGCACTGAGAATGCTAGGAAGACCTCTCCTCAAAGCACGCTCACTTCATGGGTTCAGAAGAAGTTATGGTGACTGGAAACAAGGATAATCTGCTGTACACAGTTTTACAATGGAACAAAGAGATGCCAGAGGAACAGTATCGTCATCGGTATAATGTACTGAATTCATTACCAGCCCTTTTAACATCAGGTGCCAGGGCAGGTTACAACAATGTAAAATTCAGTACTGTAAACAGTTTAAAGCGGACAGCGTCAATCAATGGGTACGTTTGGTTCTTGGGGGTGAGGGTGGTGACAGACAAGCTCAGGGCTCTTGGTATTGCTGGTTAAAGACTTGCAGTAAGTTGCCCTGATTACATAAGGATATAGGGAGATTGAGAGATCCTGCCATAGCTCAATGAATTTAGCTCAATGAACCATAGCTCAATGAACTTAGGGGTTAGGCCGCTCTCTTTTGCATTTGAATGGTGGGTGGAGGCTAGCACCGGATTCCTATCCTTCCAAGTTTAGCAGTTGCAGATAGCTTCATGGCAGAGCGGGGATTTGAACCCTGGCCTCCCAGGTCTTAGTCAAAAACTTTAACCACTACACCACTCCGGTTTGGGATTCTTTGGGGAAGGCAGGACTGGTCAAAGCAGTAAAGGTAAAGGTAAAGGTACCCCTGCCCGTACGGGCCAGTCTTGACAGACCCTGGGGTTGTGCGCCCATCTCACTCAAGAGGCCAGGGGCCAGCGCTGTCCGGAGACACTTCCGGGTCACGTGGCCAGCGTGACATCGCTGCTCTGGCGAGCCAGAGCCGCACACAGAAACGCCGTTTACCTTCCCGCTGGTAAGCGGTCCCTATTTATCTACTTGCACCCGGAGGTGCTTTCGAACTGCTAGGTTGGCAGGCGCTGGGACCGAGCAGCGGGAGCGCACCCCGCCACAGGGATTCGAACCGCCGACCTTTCGATCGGCAAGTCCTAGGCGCTGAGGCTTTAACCCACAGCGCCACCTGCGTCCCTTCAAAGCAGTACAGTAGTGCTTTAAATGTACTGGTGCAAATGTGGCCTCAGACATAATTATTGGTTACCTATAAAGGTAAGATGGACACGGGTGGCACTGTGGGTTAAATCACAGAGCCTAGGACTTGCCAGTCAGAAGGTCGGCGGTTCGAATACCCGCGACGGGGTGAGCTCAGTCCCTGCTCCTTTTCTTTTGCAATAAATGCCCACCTTCTCCAATTTTTCAGTACCCCCTCAAGGGTAATCCTTAGGGTTAGAGAGTGATGGGCAAGGACTGGAGAGAGACCCAGGTTCAAATTCTCACACAGTCACAAACCACACTACGAAAGTCACTATCTCTCAGCCAAACCTACCCACCAGGACCACTGCCGAGAAGATATAGTGGAAGGGCAATGCCTGTCTTCTTGAAGGAAAGGAGTAGAAATGCAATACAGTGGTACCTCTGGTTACATACTTAATTCGTTTGGGAGGTCCGTTCTTAACCTGAAACTGTTCTTAACCTGAAGCACCACTTTAGCTAATGGGGCCTCCCACAGCCGTCACGCCACCGGAGCATGATTTCTGTTCTCATCCTGAAGCAAAGTTCTTAACCCAAGGTACTATTTCTGGGTTAGCGGAGTCTGTAACCTGAAGCATATGTAACCTGAAGCATATGTAACCTGAAGCATATGTAACCCGAGGTACCACTGTAAATTGTTTAATGAATAATTAGAAGGAGTTAATTGTCATTATAATAACTTATTTATTTACATTGGTGGGGTGTGTTCCACTTGTTTCTAAACATGCCAGTGCAATTCTCTTTATGCATTTCCTGAGCACATGTACAGCTGGAACTTCCCGCTTGCTAAAAGTTGGAACAGAAAATGCATCCCACGCCACACCGGTCGGGAAAGGGCTAAAAGGCTTTGTGAAAATCCTTCGAAGACAAACAACTCTTACAACATTCCAGGATGTTGTTTTTGGAACCCCTGGCAAAATAATTTTTTTGGATAAACGACACTTCCATTTCTCAACATACTATCTCCGCCCAAAGATACTAAAAGGATGATCTGATTCATTATCATGCACACGGGCAATTGGCACTCACACATTCCTTTAGTAGTTACCCAGGAGTTAATTGTTGTTGTTGTGCATATGCAAAATGACTGACTACTGAGTTTAACCCGGAGGCAAAAGAAGCTGGAAAAGAAAACCAGGATATTCATTGGAACAGTGTCGCAATGTTTTTCTTTTCCGGAAACTTAGTCAGACTTTTAGTAAATAGGATTCTTTCTTAAATAATGAAATGCATTGGAGCCAACTAAGTTTTACTCAAGAGTAGACCCACTGGAATTAATAAACCTAAGTTACTCTTGTCCTTTCATTTCAACAAGTCTTCTCTGAGTATGCCTAACATGAGATTCAATCCCTGTGTCTTGTTTTTCTTCTTTCTAAATGGAGTATGAGAATAGGGGGGAAATTAATTTTCTCCCGCGAAAATAAAAATGGTAGAGACAGGTGAGAAAAACCACCCAGGAATGCACACGCATTAACATTTTCCTCTTACCACTACCGCTGACTCACACATTAGTGATTTTGCCTCACCTTAATCTCTGCTGAACATCTAGCACGATGGGATAAAGTAAATCACTAAGAGATAACATATTTTGGCTTTTGGACTGAAACTAAGCTTATATTGATGTCTGATACCTGCCTGAGTGGAGCAGGATCTAGGTTTTTGAGCAGGTGGAGTAATGGTTAGAGTGTTTGACTAGAGCCTAGGAGACCAGGGTTCAAATCTCCACTCAGCCAGGAAGCCCACTGAGTGACCTTGGGCCAGTCATTGCCTCAGCCTAGCCTACCTCTTAGGGCTGTTGTGGGAATTAAATGAGGAGGGTAGAACCATGTATATACCATCCTGGACTTCTTGGATAAGACCCATCTCACAAAGTTGTTGTGAAGGCAAAATTGAGAGGGGGGGGACATCACCTTGAGCTCCTTGAAGAAGAGGTCTACTCAAGTGAGCAGCTTAACATAAGAGCGGGGAGGTTGTACAAAACCATAGATAGATAGAATCCTAGAACTGTAGCGCAGGAAGGGACCCAACGGGTCATCTCCCCCCAATGCAGGAATCACAGCGAAAGAATCCCTAACATCCAAACTGTATTTAAAAATATCCAATGAAGAACAGGCCTGACACCTTCCAAGGCAGGTCTGAACAGCTCTTAACCATCAGAAAGCTCTTCCTAATGTCTTTCTGTGGAAAGAGGAGACGCTGCGATAGTGGCTCCCAGGGGTGGCCCGTCCTATTTTGCAACCCGAGGCAAAACAGGAATTGTCCACCACCCCATCTCACCAAACACACACACACACTTCCGCCAGGGCACTCCTCAAAGCGTTGCCTGGAGGGGGGGTCAGGAAGATGAGCAGCAATGCCACGTGCCAGAACACCTCCCTCTCAGTGGCGGAAGCAATGGGGTGGCTGGAGCACTGCCTCTTTCACTTCCAGTGCTTGAGGCAGGTTGTCCACCACGCCTCATGGGCGGGCCGGCTCTGGTGGTTCCACATCTATGAAATGAACTATCTTGGGAGAGGGGTTTATCTCCACGTCGACTCCACACATTCCAGCCCTCCTATGAGCAGACTATTTCAAGGATCAGGGTGGTTTTTTAGCACACAAAGTGGCTCTTCAGAACCGATTCACAATTCACCACATAAAAGCAAAGGAACTCCACAACTGCAGCTACTAGTTCTCATGACTTGCCACAGCACTTTCTGTTTGGGAAGTGTCAGACAGGCTGGCCTGTGTTTCCTCTTACAACAAGCTGAACTACAACTCCCATAATTCCCGGCCTGATCCCTGGCCATCAAAAGCTCTGCTGCCTGGAGCCGATTTAAGATGGCGTCCAAAAGAATCGGGGGGGGGGGGGAGTGGCGTAGATATAAACGTCCAACGTCTGGAAGGCCATCCCTGCTTTTCAAACAACTCTGTGACACTTGGGACATCTTTATCTCTGAATGTATAGATGTGAAGCCTGAGGCCAAAAACAGTTCTTCCTTCAAGGCCTCACCCTTTGCCAACAGCAGAGGTGGAAGCTAAAAATAGCTCTCATTAATCCGCGTCCCATTGAAGCACAACTCATTGATAATAATCAACACATTCCATTTGCCTAAAGCCAGCCTTCAGCAACCTAGTGCCTGCCAGATGTTGATGGACTACCAATCCCATCAACCTTGACTATTGGCCATGTTGGCTGGGGCTGATGGGAGTTGGAGTACAAAACTTCTAGAGGGCACCAGGTTGGGGAAGGCTAGCTTCAGCTCATGTATTAATAAAGGAGGGGAATAGTAGTTAATTTATAAAATAAAATAAAAAATACTCAGTTTAAGGGGTTTCCTGCATGTCCTGTAGAGGGAAGTGAGGGGTAGACGGGGACCATTAACATGAGAAGGTAGCCCATCTAGAGCAGGGATGTCCAACAGGTCAATCGCAATCTACTGGTTGGGGTGTCCCTCGTCCCTGGTCGATCGCATGATCCTGATCGATTGCCCCCCCCCCATAAAACTCAACAACTTTAGGTCTTCCTCCCCCCCAAAAGCTGAACAACTCTGACCAATGCTCCCCCAAAAAGCTCAACAACCTTGGTCAATATAATGGGTAGATCACTGCCAGTTTTTTTTTTTTTTTAGTGGGAGTAGATCACAGTCTCTTGGAAGTTGGACATCCCTGATCTAGAAGGAGGGAAAATCTGACCTTAAACCTCCACTGCCTTGCGGGATATCTTCAGGATGAAAGACTAAGGAGTAAACCCTTCTCAAATCTGGAGGGGAGTCCCTAAAACGGTTGGATGATGTCTTGTACGCCTCCTTCCAAAAACTCATGAAGCCAAGCTGGTATCAAACATATTGCTGAGGGAGGCCAAGACTAGGGGTCTTGTCTGGGCAGTCCCGGACCTCCATACACTCTGCCAGGCCTTACGCCCCAGGGAGGTCACTTCTGTGCTGCTAACACAAGAGTTTGACTTCACTCCCGGAGGCGCACTCTACAGCATGGGTAGGCAAACTAAGGCATGGGCCAGATCCAGGCTAATTGCCTTCTAGATCTGGTCCACGGACGGTCCAGGAATCAGCGTGTTTTTACATGAATAGAATGTGTCCTTTTATTTAAAATGCATCTCTGGGTTATTTGTGGGGCATAGGAATTCGTTCATATTTTTTTTCAAAATATGGTCTGGCCCCCCCACAAGGTCTGAGGGACAGTGGACCCGACCCATGCTGAAAAAGTTTGCTAACCCCTGGTCTCTCGAGACAGACC